>NW_020664661.1:5695558-5702004 GCF_002925995.2 Terrapene triunguis | reverse complement strand
TAGATAAGGTCTTAGACTCTGGAGCAAAGCTGAGAGGGTGTATTCTGGGTTAACTGTGAATAAAATCCACTGTAATACAAATATCAGAGGAGTAGCCATGTTAATACCTCCCTTCTCTTCATGTGCCGGTATATTTATGCCTGTATCTGTAATTTTCACTCCATGCATCTAAAGAAGTGGGTTTTTTACCCATGAAAGCTTATGCCCAATAAATCTGTTAGTCTTTAAGGTGCCACAAATATTATATTACCATTAACAGTTTATTTATTCAAGATGAAGGATGTTTGTGAAAACCATTTTTTTTTAAAGCCTGAAATATGATGAGTTGAACTATCTGGGATTGCCACTGTGTGAACACTGGATATGTCTCAGTTCTACTTGCATCAGACTCAATTTTATGTCCACCTACAACAAAATAACTAAGAAGGACTCTTGCTGCTTATCTTCTCTATGTTTGGGGGCAAGTTCTTACTAGTCAGGTGCAGCAGGTTCCCTAGGATGGGAAGAATGACAGGGCCTGGTGGCAGCTTCCCATTTGCAAACATCTTTCTCCATGCTGAAAAGAAGGCAGAGAGACAAACCACCAGGAAAACAGTTGTTGTTCCCAGAGGTTATATTCTGGGTTCTAGCACAGAATTTATTTTGTATTTCAGAATCCAGAATACAGTGCAAATAAGGGGTACAGGCAATTGGCAAATAGCAGTTCTCAGTTCATCGAGATAAACAAGATTAACTCCTGAATAGCAAAGGTTACCTGACATTATCAAGCTAGGAATGAACTCCTCTGAGTTTCTGTATGTTTATTGTGTTTGTCTTTCCTGTCTTTAGTCCTTTATGTATTCCCTTTCCAAACCGGCCCCACACATGTGTATCAAAAGGGTATTACATCAGTGCTTCAGAATCTGGGCTAAATGGAAATCAAGGTGCTGGTTTTGCTTGTCAAAGCCCTGGATGATTTGAGGCCTAGTTATCTGGGAGCCATGCTTCCCAGTTGAGATCAATGGAGGCTCTTAAGCTGAAAAACTTTCTGATTTGTCCACATCCTTCTTAAATTGTGGCAGCCAGAACTTGACCCAGTACTCTGCACGAATGAGAGAGTCCAGAGAAGAGCTGCAAAAATGGTTTTGAAACCTGACCTGTGAGGAAAGGTTAGGAAAACTGGGCATATATAGCTTTGGAGACTAACTGGGGATCTGACAACTGTCTTCAAATATGTTAAGGGCTGTTATAAAGAGGACAGGCACCAATTGTTCTCTACGTCCACTGAAGGTAGGGCAAGTAATGGGCTAAATATGCAGCAAGGGAGATTTAGCTTAGGTATTAGGAAAATCTTTCTAACTATAAGGATAGTTAAGCTCTGGAATTGGCTTCTGAGGGAGGTTGTGGAATCCCCATCATTGGAGTATTTTAAGAATGGGTCAGACAAACACCTACACCATCCCTGACAGGTCACCTGGCCTGCCACAGTGCACGGGGCTGGACTTGATGACCCATCCACGGCCCTTCCAGCCCTGCATTTCTGTGATTCTATGGTATAAATGGGACAGTGTGGCTGGCATCTCTCAGGCCCCATTAGCCCTGTGATTTGGACCCCACCCCCCCGAGCCTTTCTTTAAATTTCAAGACATGCTGCAAGGCCCAGTTTTTCTAGCAGGAATTTGAGGAGAAGACGGTTTGGGGATGGTGGAAAGGAGTAATTTGTATCATTTTTTCAGAGTTCTATTGGGAACATCATGGGGTGATAAGCTATTTATTATTACATTTATATTAGATTGGGACAACAGATGTAAGAGCATCCAGAGTGGAGGATGGGCCCCTGCAGAGCAACTGACTGCCTTTATAAATCAATATACGTATAAAACAGAAAACTGTCTCAGTCCACTCAGCTTAATTTGTATAACTTTATAATTAGGTGACGTATTCAGACAGCTCTTATTAATCATGTATCAAAGGGGTAGCCCTGTTAGTCTGGATCTGTAAAAGCAGCAAAGAGTCCTGTGGCACCTTATAGACTAACAGACGTATTGGAGCATGAGCTTTTGTGGGTGAATACCCACTTCGTTGGATGCGTGCACGCCCACGAGCTTTCACCCACGAAAGCTCATGCTCCAATACGTCTGTTAGTCTATAAGGTGCCACAGGACTCTTTGCTCCTTATTAATCATGTGACCTTTGTGTTTAGTTCACTAAAGTCTGTTCTCTATTTTCAGTCATTATCTCTTTTTAATCAGTCTGTATTTGTTTCCTGCAAACCTTTGGTTGATGTCTCCCTTCTGGTGTTTATCAGTTCAGGCTGGTTCGCCACAGGTCAAGCTAGTTCAGGCACTGAAAGCTGTTTAGCAGTTCAGATGGCTCTGGCTAATAGTTACATTACTCTCATTGCTGCTGAATAGGCCTCAGACACGCCTCGTTAATCATTGCAAAATCTCCTTTTCCTAAACAGAAAGGCCACTTATAGGCATCTCTGCCCCGTCACCCCATACGACACTGCCCACACAAACCTCTTGCTCTATCTTGGGGCTCACTGTTACCTTTCTGCAGCTTCCTCTTCCTTCCAAATGTTGCTGCTTTTTACAGTTTTATCTGTGTCTTAGATCATGTAAATATATATTTTACTTGAATACAAAGTAACCATCTAGATTTGGGAAATGTGATAGGTATATAACTGCCCACTTACTGCCTTGGGGATGAGTGGGAGAAAACTTATGCGGTTAAAAGGTTTTTGGGTCACAACCCACGCCCTCCCCAAAGACTGAAGACAATACTTCAGAGCTTGAAGACAACTTGTACTGACCTGAGATACTGGGATTCTTGTGACTTTCCAGGAAAGCTGGGCCAGTGGTTGGGGTACTAGTCTAGCTTAGGTTCAGTTCTGTTCTGCCACAGACTTCTGTGACCATCAGGAAATCACTTGGGCTCGCTCTGTGCCTCAGTTTTCCATCTGTAAAATGAGGATAATCCCTATATCACAGGGGTGGTGTGAGAACACATATGTTAAAGGCTGGGAGATGCTCAGTAATAGGGCCCATATAAACTGCTTTAGATTTAGACATTTATTTATTTCTCCCCTTTCTTTTTTATATTTCTTGATAGGGTTTTTTTCTTATTGACAATAAATTTAGATTACTGTTCAGAGAAATTATATGGCTCCAAATTGTTTCCATAGCATTAGTGTGCAGTATAAAGTTATGTCTACACTGCAATAAAACACCATGGGCCTGGGCTTGGGCTTGGGCCTGAACGTTTACACTGCAGTTTGATAGCCATGTAGTCTGAGCCTCGCAAGCCCAAGTCAGCTGACCCAGGCAAGCCTGGGTCACATCCCAAGAGCTTCCCGTGTTCCTGGCAGGAATCAGGAGAATGATGTCACATGCTATATTGCTTAGAGCTGTCTAAATCCTGCCTAAAGCTCTTAACCTGTTCTCTCTCCAGGGGCACGCTACCTATGATTCATTGAAGTCATAAAACCTGACAAGGAACATACAATTCATGTTCGTTGAATTAATTTTTTTAAATGGCCACCATGGTTTTTGGTGAAGGTCTGTCCAACTTGTTTGACAGTAGCAATAAAAAGCAAAATAAAATTATCCATTTATCATTAGCTGTGGTGAATCATTGGCCTGGGCCTTGGAAGATCTGCGTACAATTATTGGTTCTGCCACAAAGCAACCTGCATGTCTTGGAATGCCACTTAATCTCTCTGTGCCTCTGTTCCCGTTCTGTGAAACATATTTCCTTGTCTGTCTTGTTTGTTAGAGCGTGCCTGCCCCAAAGAGCTTAGTCTCTTACTATGTGTATGTACAGTGCCTAGCATGTCTCAATTGGGGCCTTTAGGGCCTACTGCAGTACAAATGATTATCTTACAATTATAATGCTTTTTATTCCATAGATTCCCAATGTACTTCATATACGGGGATCCTGGTATTTACTGCTCCACTCCCCCATTTGGAGGTCATGGAAGTTCACGATTTATAGATCTTGCTAATGCATGATGAGTAAAGGTTGCGTGGGTTTTTTTGTTTGTTTTTTTGCAGCCCCTATTCTGGGTCATCCAAGTTGTTTTCTGGGTCATCTGTATCCATTTAGTTAAATTCCACCAAGTCACTGGCACTGGCAAATGGAGTTTCTATCTTGCCAATCTGTTGGCCTTGCAATGTGTTTGTATTACTGTCCTGTCACTAAGCCTCTCTGTTTCTTGCTGACGATAGTGTTATCTGAAGTATTGAATGCTGAAACTTCTATTGAACTGCATTACCTTGTACCTGAGCACTGGTGGAAGCTGGGGAAAGGGTTTGTTCATTGTTGTCTTCCTATATGTGAGTGAGTAGGTTCCCTCCTGAAAGACGGTGCTGAATACCCGTGAGGCTTTAGGTGGCAGAGTCTCTGCACCCAAGGTAGAACTGGATGACATTTTTCAAATCTTGATTCTTTTTTTTTTTTAATGAAAATTTATCAAAATTTCAAACTTTCTCTCAAAAATGAGAAAAAAATCAACAGTTTGCATGAAATTCCCGCTCCTGCCCAAAGCCCACACCCCATATTTCAACCACCTCTAGGACAAGGATTGGGGGCACTTGCCACAGGTACCAATGCTGCCAAATTTCTGTGCCCCACTGCTCACGTAGGATCAGGTCTGTACAAGACAAAGTGGTGGCATGAATGGGGAGCAAGGAGTTCATGGTGGTGTCCTCAGTCCAGAGGAGCAGTTGCCTGTTACGTATGAAGGAAGCAGATCAGGGGGCTCTTGCAGAAGAGGCTTTGGCTAGGTGCCCAGTCACCTGCAGGCATTGCCCCCAGAGTGGAATAGCTGTCAGAAGAGGGCAAAGAGCGTGTCTGGCTATCAGCACCCTGGAATCAGCAGATGGGGACAACAGACCTTCCGCATCCCCAGTGCCGGGGGGAGATAGGAGTCCCACTGTCTCCCCTCATCTGAAGCAGACCTGCCATGGCAGGTAAGAAATGGGAGAAGAAAACTGGCAAGAGGCTGTAGGAGAAGCCCTGTGATTAGATAACCCTAGATCAAAAGCTGTGCTAGCATTTGGATGAGAATTTGTTTAATATATACAATCGTCTGAATGGCCAGCAATTGCATTATGTAAATCACTGTAACTGAATTTCTTGTGTATGAATAGGAAGTAGAATGTTAACTTCAAAGCAAAGGTCATCGAGTGATCAACATTGCGAAGTCTACGGAGCCATGCTGTGCCAAAAACACTTGCCAGACTGTTTTCAACTATAAGAAGGAACCTTGGAAGAAGTTCTGCATCTCTGATCTATCTGGATGTGGTCAGGGGGCGTACCAAACACAAGACAGAGGTCCCCAGAGCCATTTTGGGAAGCCCTGAGAGACTTATGGAAAACTAATAGATTACTACATCTTTGCCATTATATTGGATTTACAAACTCTGATTCATCTGTAATGTATTTTACGTGCTTCAATAACTCTAATTTCTTTTCTTATCTAATAAATCTTTAGTTTAGTTTACTAAAGGATTGACTGAAGCGTTGTTTTTGGTGAGATCTGAAATATACCTTGACCTGGGATAAGTGACTGGCTGGTACAATGTGATATTTGATTTCTGTGACCAATATCATTAAGTCCAGTTTGTCTGGGTGGTGAGCTTGGCTGGGGTGTCTAAGGTGACTGTCTGTGGCTCCATGGTGAGACTAATATAGTAGTCCAGAAGCACACATTTGTTACTGGCTTGGTGAAATCTAACACTAGAACATACCACCAGTCTGGGGTGTGTGCCCTGTTTTCTGATAGTCTGACCTGAGATTGGCACGCTCAGTTGTGAGCCACTCCAGACACCGTGACACCGAAGCTACCATGTTTTCTTCTGTCTCAAATATTCTTTCCCCTTCCCAAGGACTGCCAGGTGGCTGAGGTCTTTCATCCTTTGTCCCAGGACCCAGGCCACTTGTGCAGGACACAAACACAAGAGGTTTAATGGAGGAAGGATGGATCAATGGCTCTGACACCTCTGCGGTGATGGCTCCCAAAGCAAACAGGCAATATAGGCCCCTTGGACCAGAAAGCTTAAATTATCTATTACTTTGTATTATGGTAGCACTTAGGAGCCCCAGTCATGGACCAGAACTCCATTACCCTAGGCATTGTACAAACACAGAATAAAAAGACAGTCCCTGCCGCAAAGAGGTTACAGTCTCAGTATAAGACAGAAGACAACCAAGTGAGCACAAGGCAACAATGAGGCAACACTGGTCAGCGTGATAGGCAGCAGTTTCGGCGCACTCGTTGCCTAACGACTGTCAAGTGTTTTGTAGGCATCTCGGCGGACAATGACCTTTAAACTAGCCTTAGGAGACAGGGATCCATTTTTAAAACATTTCAGGCACCCAAGTTAGGTTATAATTAGGCTTGGAAGGATTCCATTTTATTTTCTGTCACTTGAGAGGGATAACACCAATGCTTCTTTCCAAAC
>NW_020664661.1:5676449-5695548 GCF_002925995.2 Terrapene triunguis | reverse complement strand
AATGGCTCCTTTGCAGCTCTCCCCCTCAGCCGTGTCTGCTCTTAGGCTTCTAGATTTTGGTCCTAATCTATGCTGACAATGGTCCTCTAGTGCAGCAAACATCATAAGAACGGCCATACTGGGTCAAATCCAGTGGTCCAGCTAGCTCAGTAGCCTGTCTCTGATAGTGCCCACTGCCAGATGCTTCAGAGGGACTGAACAGCCAGTTTTCGCTGATATCAGCCAGACTTGTCAGTGCCTAGTAACTCTGGGGAAAAATTGTCTCACTTTTATTTAGGTGCTCAGCTTGAGGCACCCATGTTTGAAACTTTGCCCTGTTTATTTAATCTTTAGTAGAGCTGGCAAATAAATGAAGAAACATCCTGAACAATTTTTTAAATTTCAATCATGCTCATTTCAGAGGTTTCCAAGAGAACATGTTTTCTTGTATATGAAATGTTTTGCAAACATTTTTATCAATTTTTTTTTTTATTTTAAAAATTTTTAATCCCCCTTTCCTCGTCTTTTCACCCACTTTCTATTTTGCCATTGATATGGGGGAGGAAAAATAAGAAACCAAAAATGTTAGTTTTTGTCTCTGGTTTTATCCCCAAACTGGATTTTGAAAGGCCATTTTACCCATAATAACTTCAGTTTAAAAATGTCACCCAGCTCTAATCATAAATGGTGTGTCATAAATAAACCCTTAACATTCAGCAGTAGAGGTCTTTGGTTGATTCATTTACAATAGGCCAACGGAGGAGCATCCCTACAATACTCCCGGCCAATGATGTGTTTTGGAGATTTCTGGGTTATCGTACACAACCGATGAATTCCCAGCCTCCTACAGGTTTTAAAATAATGCTGGTGTTAAACAATCCTTTGAAAGGTCTAAAGAAGGTGTCTTTTAAAAACTTCTTTGGCTTGTTTTCATTTTATGGCATATTGTCCCTTCCAACAGCTTAGTGGACAAGGTCAAATGAAAGGAATTTGAGACCTTGGAGATTTAGAAGTTCATACATGAACAAAGTTTGACACCCAGCTATATTAAATTATGAGAGGATGATGCTTGGTCCAGCTAGTGACTATTATTTGATGGGAGACTAGTATACTAAATGTTATGGGTGGTTGGCACCCTCTGATGCTATTCCCTGCTAGTGAATAATGTTTGCTGGGACACAAGTGTATTTAAAAATGTTCTGGATAGATGGTGCCCTCTATTGCTTGGTCTGGCTAGTGAACATTCATAAGCCACAAACATATTAAACACGGTGCCCCCTGCTGCCTAGTCCTGCCAGTGCTAGGGCTTCTTGCAACCAGAAGCCAACAACGCAGTATAGAATTATAACATCCTACCAGGGCCGGCTCCAGCTTTTTTGCCGCCCCAAGCAGCAGGGAAAAAAAAAAAAAACCACGGTTGAGCTACCGCCGAAGTGCCGCCGAAGAGGAAGAGAGGGAGTGGAGGACCTGCCGCCGAATTGCCGCCACCGACCCGGATGTGCCACCCCAACAACAGACGGACTGCCACCCCTTTCTATTGGCCGCCCCAGGCACCTGCTTCCTTCGCTGGTGCCTGGAGCCGGCCCTGCATCCTACTCTTCCTCTTTTTTTATGCCAGTTAAGACTAGTGTAACCCTTCTGCCTGTCAGAGTTGGCAGCAACAAGGGCCGGGTTCAGTATCTAGGGGTTCCTTTTCAATAACACAATACAACACCGCCTCAAGCCCCCACCCAGTGACCTGGGACAATTATATACCACCCTCCTGGGCGCCTCTAAGAGGCAATACTTCCCCTCTCGCAAGCACAGAGACTGAGGCCTGGTCTACACTAGGAGGTTATGTCGAATTTAGCAGCGTTAAATCGAATTAACTCTGCACCCGTCCACACAACGAAGCTATTTAGTTCGACATAGAGGTCTCTTAAATTCGACTTCTGTACTCCTCCCCAACGAGGGGAGTAGCACTAAATTCGACATGGCCATGTCGAATTAGGCTAGGTGTGGATGGAAATCGACGGTAATAGCTCCGGGAGCTATCCCACAGTGCACCACTCTGTTGACGCTCTGGACAGCAGTCCGAGCTCGGATGCTCTGACCAGCCACACAGGAAAACCCCGGGAAAATTTGAATTCCTTTTCCTGTCTGGCCAGTTTGAATCTCATTTCCTGTTTGGACATCGTGGCGAGCTGAGCAGCACTGGCAACGATGCAGAGCTCTCCAGCAGAGATGGCCATGCAATCTCAGAATAGAAAGAGGGCCCCAGCATGGACTGATCGGGAAGTCTTGGATCTGATCGCTGTGTGGGGCGATGAGTCCGTGCTTTCAGAGCTGCGATCGAAAAGACGGAATGCAAAGATCTACGAGAAGATCTCAAAAGCCATGACAGAGAGAGGATACAGCCGGGATGCAACGCAGTGCCGCGTGAAAATCAAGGAGCTGAGACAAGGCTACCAGAAGACCAAAGAGGCAAACGGACACTCCGGATCCCAGCCCCAGACATGCCGTTTCTACGAGGCACTGCATTCCATCCTAGGTGTGGCCGCCACCACTACCCCACCAGTGACCGTGGACTCTGAGGATGGGATATTGTCGACGGCCGGTTCCTTGGAGATGTTAGCAGACGGGGAAGATGAGGAAGGAGATGAGGAGGACGAGGCAGTCGACAGCGCTTACAACGCTGATTTCCCCGACAGCCAGGATCTCTTCATCACCCTCACAGAGATCCCCTACCAACCATCCCCAGGCGTTAACCCGGACCCAGAATCAGGGGAAGGATCAGTCGGTAAGTGTTTTAAACATGTAAACATTTATTTTGAACAGAACATTAATATTAACAGTGGGTTTTTCATGATTTGTTTGCCCTAGGCGCTTAACGTTTCAGTCCTTGGCAGTGCAACTACTGCAAAAAAATCTAACAATGTCCGGTTTATCATGATTGGTTTGCCCTAGGCGCTCTACTGTTTAGTCCTTGCCAGTACAGCTACAGTAAAATTCAGTCTATATGTCCGGGGATAGAGCTGAAATCCTCATGGGACATCTCCATGAAGCTCTCCTGGAGGTAATTGGAAAGCCTTTGCATGAGGTTCCTTGGGAGAGCGGCCTTATTGTGTCCTCCGTAGTAGGAAACGTTTCCGCGCCAGGCTATCAGCAAGTACTCCAGGATCATTGCCTTGCAGAGCTTGGCGGCATACGGCCCTGGTTTTTGCAGGCTTTCACGAAGCATCCATTCTTTCTCGGTCTCTGAAATCCTCATCAGAGTGATGTCGCTCATGGTGACCTGCTTTGAATTAGGTAGGGGAATGTTATGGTAATGTTAGGTATTGGGATTGCTTGCCTGTTCCTTTACAGAACTGTAACCGGCGGTTTACAGCCACGTGGTGGAGGCGGGAGAGGGGCAGCATACAGGGATCTTTCCCTGGGACAGCCGCGAGGGGGTGGGACAGGGGCAGAGTTCACGCTTGCCGGATTGCTGGCAGCAGGAACTGGCCAACGCTAGGAGCATTGCTTTGAACGTGAAAGGAGGCCAGTGCTATTATTAAAGTTTTAAGCAGCCACAAGTCTACGGCTTACCATGTCAGCCTGCTACCCAAATTCCGCTGTCCTGCCCCGCTTGTCTGATCTGCACTGCAAGACCCCAGGCACTGAATGCGAAGGCCGAAAATTCGACCTTGTCCTGAGTGCACATGTGATAGGTGCTGTGCATGGTCTTGCTCACAGAGAAAGACTATGTTCTTTGTTCACAACAAAATTTATCTTTCTGAGGAATTCACTCCCTTTTTCCCATCCCACAGCTGCGACTGTCTCCCGACCTACCCTGGCATCACACTCCCAGAGGCTAGCGCAGATTAGGCTTAGAAAGAAAAGGACACGGGACGACATGTTCTCGGAACTTATGGGCTGCTCCCGAGCCCAGGCAGCCCAGCAGACCCAGTGGAGGGAGAACATGTCCCAAATCCATCGATCACACATTGAACGGGAGGAGAGGTAGCGGCAGGAAGACCAGCAGGCGACTCAAAAGCTGCTTGGACTAATGAGGGAGCAAACGGACATGCTCCGGCGCCTTGTGGATGTTCTGCAGGACCGGAGGCAGGAGGACAGAGCCCCGCTGCAGTGTATCTCTAACCGCCCTCCCCCGCCACAAAGTCCCATACCCCCTCACCCAAAGTCCCAAGAAGGAGGGGCGGCAGGGGCCGTGAAAACTGTCACTCCACCCCTGCAGACTGCTCAAGTACCAGAAGGCTCTCATTCCCCAAAATTTGATAAGTCCTTTCCTTCCCGCCTCACCCAAGCCCCCGGCCCAGTTTCATCCCCTAACTGTGTAGTTGCTAATAAAAAATACGTTTCTGTTAATTACTGTTTCCATCATGTTCTTTTAGAGGAGAGTGTGTTTGAAGGGGGGGAAGGGGGTTGGTAATTGGACAGGACAGTCACCTTTACCAGGGTACAGACAGGGGGGCAGGTTCAGCAACAGGTCACACACACATTGCAGTCACTAGGCACCCTGATCAGTCTTGGAGGTGGTTTTCATGTTCTGGGGGGAGGGCTATGTGAGTTTGTGGCGGGGGAGGGCGGTTAGAGATCTTATGCAGCGGTCCTTTCCATCACTACGCCCGCTCCCCACCACAGTCTGCGTCCCAGTTTCAACACTTTACCGCGAAACCCGTAATAAAGAAAACGGTGTTCACTAACAAAGTTCCATTTATTTTATTTTTAAACATGTTTTGGAAGGGGGGGATGGGGTGAACGGGGTATGTAGCTGGAGAGGATAGTCAACATAAACTGGGTAAAGAAACGGGGGCAGGTTCAGCTTCTCTTTAAACAAAGTTAATAGTCACAGGTTACCCTGCTCACTGAGGAACGTAGCTTTCAAAGCCTCCCGGATGCACAGCGCATCCCGCTGGGCTCTTCTAATCGCACGGCTGTCTGGCTGGGCGTAATCAGCAGCCAGGCTATTTGCCTCAACCTCCCACCCCGCCATAAAGGTCTCCCCCTTGCTCTCACAGAGATTGTGGAGCACACAGCAAGCTGCAATAACAATGGGGATATTGGTTTCGCTGAGATCAGCACGAGTCAGTAAGCTTCTCCATCTCCCCTTGAGACGTCCAAAAGCACACTCCACCACCATTCTGCACTTGCTCAGACGGTAGTTGAAGAGTTCTTTTTCAGTGTCCAGGGCACCTGTATAGGGCTTCATGAGCCAGGGCATTAGCGGGTAGGCTGGGTCCCCGAGGATCACTATAGGCATCTCCACATCCCCAACAGTTATTTTGTGGTCCAGGAAGTAAATACCTTCCTGCAGCCGTCTAAACAGACCAGAGTTCCTGAAAACACGAGCGTCATGAACCTTGCCCGGCCATCCGACGTTGATGTTGGTAAAACGTCCCCTATGGTCCACCAGTGCTTGCAGCACCATTGAAAAGTAGCCCTTTCGGTTAATGTACTGGCTGGCCTGGTGCTCCGGTCCCAGGATAGGGATGTGAGTTCCATCTATAGCCCCACCGCAGTTTGGGAATCCCATCACGGCGAAGCCATCTATGATGACCTCCACGTTTCCCAGGGTCACTACCTTTGACAGCAGTACCTCAACGATTGCGTTGGCTACTTGCATCACAACAACCCCCACGGTAGATTTGCCCACGCCAAAGTGGTTCGCGACTGACCGGTAGCTGTCTGGCGTTGCAAGCTTCCAGAGGGCTATGGCCACTCGCTTCTGGACACTCAGCGCTGCTCGCATCCGGGTGTTCTTGCGTTTCAGGGCAGGGGACAGCAACTCACAAAGTTCCAGGAAAGTTCCCTTCCTCATGCAAAAGTTTTGCAGCCACTGTGATTCATCCCAGACCTGCAGCACTATGCGGTCCCACCAGTCCGTGCTTGTTTCCCGGGCCCAGAATCGCCGTTCCACAGCATCAACATGACCCATTGCCACCATGATGTCCACGGCGCGGGGTCCCGTGCTTTGTGACTGGTCTGTGCCACTCTCAGACTTCGTGTCCTCACCACGCTGCCGTAGCCTCCTCGCCTGATTTCTCGGCATCTGCCTCTGGAAAAGGTGGATGATAAGATGCGAGGTGTTGACAACGGCCATAACTGCAGCGATGGTCACAGCGGGCTCCATGCTCGCAGTGCTGTGGCGTCCGCGCTGTCACTGACCAGAAAAGTGCGCGAACTGATTTCCCGCCAGCGCTTTCAGGGAGGGAGGGTGGGAGTGACGGTTGGATGACGACAGTTACCCAAAACCACCCTCGACACATTTTTTTCCCCAGAAGGCATTGGGGACTCGACCCAGAATTCCAATGGGCAGCGGGGACTGCGGGAACTGTGGGATAGCTGCCCACAGTGCACCGCTTCCAATGTCGACGCTTGCCCCGTTAGTGTGGACTCACAAAGTCGAATTACTGTCCTTAGTGTGGATACACACGTTCGACTTTGTAATATCGATTCCACATATTCGATTTAAGTAAAATCAAACTACTCTCATAGTGCAGACATACCCTGAGTGACCTTTTAATAAAGGAGGGAAACAATGCGGCATTATGTTGGGGAAACACCACAAAGAGGATTCATAACACAGTCCATGAACAAAAGACCCACCCCCAAGTAAGTTTGGCAGAGTCCTTTTCCCCTCAGGGTCTTAAGTCCAGCAACCCAACAGTCTCCCCTTCCACAGTTTCTGTCCTTGGTCAGCACAGCCCCCCAGAGTTTAGAAGTTCATCTGCAGAGTCCACCTCCCAGCCTGGGTGGAAGGGGGGAGCACCTTACATGTTCTGCTGCTCGGGTTGATGGCCGATTGCCACGCCTCTCCATGCGGTTCTGCTGCAGTCTTCACCACCAGCCACGCCTCTCTGCCAGCTGTCCTGCTGGCCGCGCCTCTCCGCCAGCCACCCTGCTGGCCGCTCACCAATATGTCTTCAGCCCCTTCCCCCCACTTAACACAGCTCTCAGAGATTTCAGCTCTCGGTGATTTCAACTGTTAGTAGGGGAGCCTTAGTGCTGGTGCACTCAGAGCCACTAGCCCAAAGTAGGTCTAATGCTTAGACCTAGGTATCAGTGATTTCAGCTCTGAACCCAGCCCTTGTTGCTGCCAACTCTGACAGGCAGAAGGGTCCCTCCATCATAAAATGCCAAGTACAGTTCTACTATCCTTGATTCACATACCCAGGATAACAACCCTTTATTACTCCTGCCCCAACAACAAAGAGACTGGGGATCTCACAGCAGCCAAAGTGACCATTTGGGCAAGCAGTCCCATCATGCTAGGCAGGGTGGATTTGCCCAGGCAAACGAGATAAGCCCCTGACGTCCTTTTCCACAGCTCACCACCAGATGTCAGGGTAGAGCTCGTTCTGACTCTGCTTACACTAGTATCAATTTATATGTTGGCTTCCTTGGGGTTATAACAAGAGGCTGGGCTCTTACCTATTCCTCTTCCTGTCCTCTTCTTTCTTGGAGAAATGAAATTAGTTGTTCCTTTCTAAAGGCTTGATTCTGCATATGTGGTCATAAATTGGAGAACTGCCATTGACTTTAGTTGGGTCAGGATTGACTCATAGACTCATAGACTTTAAGGTCAGAAGGGACCATTATGATCATCTAGTCTGACCTCCCGCATGATGCAGGCCACATTAGCTATTCTCCAGTCAAACGGTACCACCCCTGATTTTACAGATTCATTAAAAATTATCGCTAACGGGCTTGCAATTTCTTGCACCAGTTCCTTTAATATTCTCGGATGAAGATCATCCGGTCCACCCGATTTAGTCCCGTTAAGCTGTTCGAGTTTGGCTTCTACCTCGGATACGGTAATGTCAATCCCCCCTCCTATATTCCCATCCGTCACGCTGCCACTATTCCTAAGCCCTTCATTAGCCTCATTAAAGACAGATGCAAAGTATTCGTTTAGATATTGTGCCATGCCTAGATTATCCTTAATCTCCACTCCATCTACAGTCTTCAGCGGTCCCACTTCTTCTTTCTTTGTTTTCTTCCTATTTATATGGCTATAAAACCTCTTGCTATTGGTTTTAATTCCCCTCGCAAGGTCCAACTCTACACGGTTTTTGGCCTTTCTCACTCCATCTCTACATGCTCTGACCTCAATAAGGTAGGTTTCTTTGCTGATACCTCCCATCTTCCACTCCTTGTACACTCTCTGTTTTTTCTTAATCACCCGTCTGAGATGCTCGCTCATCCAGCTCGGTCTAAATCTCCTGCCTACGAACCGTTTTCCCTTTCTCGGGATACAGGCCTCCGACAGCTCCTGCAACTTCAACTTGAAATAATCCCAGGCGCCTTCTGCCTTTAGATCCTTAAATTTGTTAGTCCAATCCACTTCCCTAACTAGTCGCCTTAATTTATTAAAGTTAGCCCTTTTGAAATCATAAACTTTAGTCTTCGATTTAATTCTGTTAATCCTTCCATTTAGTTGGGCTCTAAGACTGTTGTAAATATGGCTGTGTGCATCCATCTCTTGTGTTTTGCTGCTGAAGTACACTGATTCAGACACATCTGTGTTTGAAACAGAAGGAAGAGGTGCATTCTTCATCCCTATGGAGAAAGATAGCCGACATACAGATAAACCATTTATTATTGCCCTGTTTCTGTGGTTCTGAAAGAAATTGTGTTGATATGCTTTGGTTAAGGGGATATACTGAATTACAGATGTATGTACATTTTTGGAACACACACGCACAGACACCCGAGAGTGGTTTCCATAAATAAGTCAACATTTAGCAACTGTTTCTGTAGAGTGGCTATGGTAACAGCACGCTATTTCTCTATACATGGAACTGGAAATAAGTGGGTCTCTCTGATGCCACTGTGTTAAATGTTGTCTTTTTATGGCAACCAGTCTATATCCCATCAATGGGTACTATGAATGTTGCTGTGGCCCACTATAATATGAACCTGTGCCCACCAAAGAGCCCACTCCAAGATCTCTAGAATATCTATTATGGGGCAGTCTATAATGGTCCCTAAGTGGGTGTTCTGCTGTAGACAAGTCACTGTTCCAACATTCCATGCACACTTTGGAGCAAAGACAGACAGACAAGCAAATCCCATTACTGCTGCTGCCTCTGGACAAACTTACCAACACCTTTCTCCACATATATGAATGGGGGGGGGAAGGGAAGGAAGAGTCATTACAGGTGGGTCTGACGGCCAGCAGGACACACTGTATTTCCATGTGTGTCGCTCAAAAACTAACACTGACCACTGTGAACATAGCGAGGCTAATTCCTGGTCCCATTGAAATCAGTGGCAGATTTCTGACTGATGTCAATGAGACCAGGACTGGGCTCAGGAAGAGGAAGATATTTTCCCATTCAAGTACTGTGTGCAATGACAACTGAGGAAGTAATGATTTAAGATAATGTAAAGCAGAAAAAAGTATCATCAGAAGCAGCTTGTATAGCATTTTTTGCACCAGGTGCAATCAGAGCATGTTGTTAGCAAGAAAGAAGCTGCATTTTGTTGGGATAGTCTCTGTGCACGGCACCTTATCCTAGTTTTCAGTTAAAGATGCAGAGATTTACTAAAGTGGTTTCCAGAGCATGTTCTGTTTTGATCATCCAATCTTAACACATGTTGGGTGAAATGTGCAAGGAAGAACACTTCCCACATATCTGGGGTAAACCATCTCCAGATCCCCCAAACCCTCCATCCATGGTTTTTAGCACTGCTCTCTACACACCCAAGCAGTACCTCTCACATGTACACTAATATTTTAAGCAGTCTAGTGTCCCACTGCTTCCCCTCTACCAGATTCTCTCACTTCTGCATGTAGCTACACGCCGCAGTGACAAGTGTGGTCACGGCATGCTTTTCACTGCAGTGTGTAGCTACATGCATGTGTAGTGCCTGTGCTCTACACATTGCTGTAAGTGTAGACACAGCTTTTGGCTAGCCTGACCCAATCCCTGGAATGGCTCTTCCACAGCTCCCTGTGGTAGTTTGTTCCATGGCTGAGAAAGGAATACACCTTCTTGTGCAGAGTGTTTTGAACTGCAGGAAACACTAGAAGCAGTTTGTTTAATCTTGTAGACTTTATAATCTCTGTTACTGGTGAGAGATGGGGGCAGGGGGGAGGACTTACTCCTTCAAGGAATGATGCTGCACCATGCCAGGGAAAGGAAATTATGGGCAGTGGGTATCATAGGCCAGGGAAGACTCAGCCTCCCCAAATAGCCTGGCCTGGCACCGCCCCCACTCCACCCCTAGACCTCCTCCTGCAGTTCCTGCTCTTCCGTGGCCCAGACTGGGACTGGGGCTGGGGCCGCATCACCCGCCTGGCGCTCCGGGGCGGAGGGGAGGGGGGCTGGGACTGCGCTGCCCGGCTGCCTGACACTCCTGGGCCAGGGGAGCTCGGGCAACCCAGGGCTGGGGTGGGGGGGCTGGTGGCCACAGTGGTGCGGGGGTGCTCTGGGCTCCTGTGGGGCAGGGGGGACAGAAGGGAAGAGGGAAGGGCAGGGTCTCGGTCAGAAGGGAAGAGGATGGGGGCTAGTCTCCCACAACAGCTGGTTCACCAGCCGCCCATAAAGGAAATCACTGCAAAACAGAATGGCTCGGTGGTTTTGTACTGGTAATGTCCAGTGCTCTGTCACATGTGCTACTGGAGCCATGGGTGGTTATCAGTGGGGAGTGAGCTGTATTTAGAAGTTTCATTCTATCACCACCAAGACCAAGAGAGATCTAGGTAAATAAAAACCCTCTCAAGATTGGAAGTTTTTCCTCAAGATTTGCTCTAGTTCAAACAGGAATTATTCTGGGGAAAGTTCTCTGGCCTGTGCTCAATAGGAGGTCAGACTAGATTATCACAATTGTAACCCTTCTGCCAGGTGGAGCCAGCAGCAAGAAGGGCCAGGTTCATATCTAGGGGTTCCTTTTCAACAATACCACACAAAACCAGCTCAAGCCCCCACCCAGTGACCTGGGACAATTGCACACCACACCTGGGCACCTCTAAGAGGCAATACTTCCCCTCTCGCAAGCACAGAGTCTGAGTGTAGCAAAAACTTTTAATAAAAGAAGGGAAGTAACCCAGCATTAACTTGGGAAAACACCATAACTAGAGTTCATAAACATAAACCATGAGCAAAAGACCCACCCCCAAGTAAGTTGGGCAGTGTCCTTTCCCCTTCCGGTTCTTAAGTTCAGCAACGCAAAAGTCCCTTTCATGTGCCTGTTCCTTCTCTGCACCCCACTCACGGTTGCTATTCTTGGCTAGTGCAGCCCCAGAGTTCAGAGGTTCATCCACAGAGTTCACCTCCCACCCTGTGTGGAAGAGGGGGTAAGGAGGTACCTTACACACTCCGCTTCTCAGGCACTCGCTCGTCACCCCAAGGGCTGATTGCGGCACCGCTCTGCAGGGCTCTGCTCTGGCCTTCTCTGCCAGCCGCACCTTCCCACCAGCCACCCTGCTGGCCACTTGCTGTGCCTCACCACAGGACCTTCCTCCTGGTATCTGATAACGCTTGTGCTCCTCAGTCCTCCAGCAGCACACCCTCTCACTCTCAGCTCCTTGCGCCTCTTGCTCCCAGCTCCTCACACTCGCACCACAAACTGAAGTGAGCTCCTTTTTAAAACCCAGGTGCCCTGATTAGCCTGCCTTAATTGATTCTAGAAGCTTCTTCTTAATTGGCTCCAGGTGTCCTAATTAGCCTGCCTTAACTGGTTCTAGCAGGTTCCTGATTACTCTAGTACAGCCCCTGCTCTGGTCACTCAGGGAACAGAAAACTACTCATCCAGTGACCAGTATATTTGCCCTCTACCAGACTCCTGGTACCCCACTGGTCTGGGTCTGTCACAGTACCCAATGTGCGCTCGTAGTTTTCCAAGTGCTCCAGCAGCATGTCCATAGTCACGCACTCTAGGTCACGATGCTCTGAGTTAGCAGCTGTTATTTTCCATAACTTCAATGGTATTGAGTCTGCTCTTTGCACCCACTGCAGCCCTAAAAGGGATGTACCATTTATGACTTCAACTGAACCTGGTCTTATAAATTAAAATCCCCACCCCTATGATGTTCACCTCCTTATCACAGTCATGGGTTTTACAAGGAGGTCTGAATGCTGATTTCACAAGATTAAAGGGAAGAGGTGCTGGCTAAACTCCTATAATTACAGTGGGTTAATTCTGCTTTCATTTATATTGGTTTAATACTCGAGTAACCATACACTTCAGTAGCATTACTGCAGCTGTGCACTCAAGTAACAGAGCAGCATATGACCCTGCCTCAATTTCTGTTGCAGCTGGAAGAGGATATGTTATTCTTCACTGCTCTCTCTACCCTACACCATTCCTCAGCATCTCTGGGTGTGATTAAACAGTTGCCACTTCTAACTGGTGGTGGGAGAGATTCCTAGATATGCACAAAAACATTGCAATGTGATGTGCTTTTAGCATCCTCTGAGGTAAAAAGCTGCAGAAATGTAAAGGACTCTAAGGCCTAGTCTACACTAGTCTGTTATTTCGGAATTAGCCGAGTTAATTGGGAAAAAAATGATTCCGTCCACATGACCAAACCGGCTTTTTTGATTTAAATGACTCTTGAATCTGATTTCTGTACTCCATCTCAGCAAGTGGAGTAGCGCTTAAATCGAGATCGCAATCCCGGGTTAAAGGTATTGTGGACGCAATTTGACGTTATTGGCCTCTGGGAGCTATCCCAGAATGCTCCCTTCTGACCGCTCTGGACAACACTCTCAACTCCGATGCACTAGCCAGGTGGGCAGGAAAAGCCCCAGGAACTTTTGAATTTCATTTCCTGTTTGGTCACCATCAGCACAGGTGACCGTCAGCACAGTCCACCATCACAGGCGACCATGCAGAGTCCACCATCACAAGAGATCACGCAGTCCCGGATTCGCAGACACGCCCCAGCATGGTCCGAACGGGAGGTACTGGATCTCATCGCATGTTGGGGAGACGAGTCTCTTATGGCAGAACTACATTCCAAAAAAAGGAACGCAACTACGTATGCTAAAGTCTCCAGGGCCATGACGGAAAGCGGCTACTCCAGGGACACAGAACAGTGTCATACAAAAATCAAGGAGCTCAGGCAAGCATACCAAAAAGCCAGAGAGGCGAACAGGCGCTCTGGGTCACAGCCCCATACATTCCGCTTCTACCGTGAGCTCCATGCAATTATGGGGGGTGATGCCACCACTACCCCACCACTGTCCGTGGACACCTGCAAGGGGGGAGTTGCATGGAGCGAGGAGGAAGAGTCATTGGAGGACGAAGAGGAGGAGGAGGAGGAGGACAGTGCACAGGTGGCAAGTGGGGAATCCGTTTTCCCCTCTAGCCAGGAACTATGCTTACCGCTGGAGCCAATAGCCTCCCCCCACTCCCAAGGCGGGCTCCTGGACCATGACCCTGGAGAAGGTACTTCTGGTGAGTGAGAGCCTGATCGGAGTCATGCAGTGGGGGGCGAGGGGGGGGGAACCCAGCTGCGCTGGGCTGTTCATGTATATTTTAAAGGGCTCATCCCTGCTCAGAGCCTCATCGGAGCCACGCAGTGGGTGCGGGGGGAGGGGGTGTTGTGTGAAGTGATCATCCCAGAGAGCCCGCAGGCCCTCCTTTATGGCAAACCCACCAGGCATTGCTTGCTATGGGAAAGGGGGCCCAGCAGTTTGAAAATATTGAAATGAATGTAGAAGAAGCAGAACCCTGCGTGCCCCTAAGGGCTGCCTGCAAGCTGAATTCTGTTGCCCGGCTGTGTGTGACGGCTTACTCATACCAAAGTGTCCCCTTTGTTCTCTGAAATGTATATTTTAAAATACTACCCTCCCTTTTTCTCCGCCTGCAAATGTTTCAACGCAGCCCCTATCTACTCCATCACAGAGGCTGGTCCAGATTAGAAGGCGGAAAAAACAAACTCGGGAAGACATGTTCGCTGAGCTCATGCAGTCCTCCCGCACTGATAGGGCCCAGCTGAATGCATGGAGGCAAACAATTGTGGAGTCCCGTAAAGCGCGATGAGAACAGGCAGGACGCTATGGTCAAGCTCATGGGGGAGCAAACTGACATGCTCCGCTGTATAGTGGATCTAATGCGGGAAAGGCAGCAACACCACAGACTGCCGCTGCAGTCCCTGTATAACCGCCCTCCCTCCTCCCCAAGTTCCATAGCCTCCTCACCCAGATGCCCAAGAACACGAGGGGGGAGGCTACGGGGACCCACACACTCAACCCCAGAGGATTGCCCAAGTAGCAGAAAGCTGGCATATGTGAACTTTTGATTTGGTTTCTGGACAAGCCCTGCCGAAAAACCGCCCCCAGTGCCACGCCGCCGAAACACGCCCCCGAGCGCCGCGCCACTGAAACAGCCCCCGAGTGCCGCACCGCCCCGCTGAAATACTCCCCCGAGTGCCGCACCGCCGAAATACCCCACCCAGCGCCGCACCACCGAAACACCCCCCCCCAAGCGCCGCTCCATGCCGCCGAAACAAAAACAACCCCCCCGCCCAAGCGCTGCACCGGCGAACCAAAAAAAAAAAAACCTGAGCGCCCCCCGCCACCCAAAGATTGGCCGCCCCTTATGTGCTTGGTTGGCTGGTGCCTGGAGCCGGCCCTAGTAATCGCATTGTCATCGCTTCCTCACCCGATTTTGTAGGTACTGCACATACTGCTGGATAATGTGCGAGGTATTTACAATGGTCAAAACTTCAGCGGAGATCTGAGCGGGCTCCATGCTTGCCGTGCTATGGTGCCTGCATGGGTAATCCTGGAAAAAGGGCGCGAAACGAGCTGTTCAGTTCAAGATGGCTGATAAAAGGCGGTAAATGGGTTGTCTTCTGTAGCTTTCACGGAGTCGGGAAGCTCGTTAGAGCTGCAAGAGCGGGAGAGCAGAGTTTGTGGCGGAAACGTGAGCAGAGTTTGCAGCGGAAGCTGTGCGGCTCTGTTCACGATGGCCGAAAAATGGCGGGGAATTGTTGCTGTCTGTAGCTTCCACGGGAGCCCAGGACCGACAACATGGAAAAAGCGGCGGAAGCTGTACGGCTCAGTTCACAGTAGCCGAAAAAAGGCGGGAAATTGTTAGATGAAAGAGTAGATAGAAAGACGAGAGGACATGCGAGGTGGACTCATAGTACCAGGAGACAGGTGGTGCACCGTGCTGCACCATCTGCTGGCAGTATGGCGTCTGCCGTAGCTTTCACGGAGGGAGAAGCAAGTGATGGCACACACCCAGAAACACCCGTGAGAATGTTTTTGCCCCATTATGCACTGGGAGCTTAACCCACAATTCCAATGGGTGGCAGAGACTGCCGGAACTCTGGGATAGCTTCCCACAGTGCACCACTCCGACATTCTATGCTAGCCTCGGTACTGTGGACGCACTCCGCCGAATTCACGCGCTTTAGTGGAGACACACAACACCGAATGTATAAAACCGCTTCCAAAAATTCGAATAAAATAAGTTTGAATTGATTTCGTACTGTAGACGTACCCTTAGAATGTGTTACTGTAATTTACTCAAAGGGTAACATTTTCACCTGACGACTTCACAGAATATTTCCTAGCAATCTGAAATGTTCAGTTGAATCCTGTTACTTGTACTTAAACTCCCTTTATACTTGACCTTGCTGTTCACATGTTTCCAGTACAGTACTGATATTCTGCTCAATAGTACAGGGGTCTCTGACACTATTCCCACTGAGATAGTGATAGTCAGGTTATTGACTAATCTTTTCCCTTGTGCCCCAGTAACACAGATTCTGCCACTAGCTCCCCAGACAGAGAATTTCAATCACTGCTTGACTATTGTCCTCATTTGCATTTTGCTGCTTAGTTCCCATCAGAACTCTCCTGCCCTGAGACTCTCTCACTCATTTCTGGGTACGTATGCCTACTTGAGCATCCCTGGAGCCTTAGCTTCTCCAAGCGTTGGCCGCATTTTACTAACCTAGTGCATCCAGCCCCTGTGTTGGGATGTTCAAACAGGCAGTGAAGGACAGATGGCCACTTAGGAGGCAAAACACTGTTTGGAGCAGCCTCAGAATGAGATCTGGATGTTCTATTAAGGTGCCCATGTGTGAAGATCTACATCTCAATCAAGGCTTAAGCTTTTCAGGCTCTTAGAGGCCTGACCTTACATACAGCTGTTAGAGTTCCCCTAAAGCCCCCCATTGGCTATAAGAACTCTCTCTTCATTAGGTGGAGGATGCACTGTGTGTTCCGATCCTTCTAAAGCCATTTGCCTCTCCTGTGAACCTGGAGATGGCCAGGTGGCTGAGCTCAAAGCATGTCTGTGCACCATCTAGGAGAACCCATTAAAACATAGCAGCTACCATCCATGCACCAGAGAACCCGGAGAAGACGTGATGTGTCAGGGATTCAGGAGCACTGAAATACGCTGACGAGCCCCTCGCTATCCCCTACGTTGAGAGAGAAATTAATGAAGAACAAGGGCATTAATCATCCTCCCACAACCACTGATACATCTGCACTGTTGTCACCACTGCTAACTTTGCCCACAGCATTTGGAGATGACCAATAAGAACTTGATCCTGCTCAGTCCAGAGATGCAAAGCACTGCTTGTAGAAACCCTCACTAACTGTGGGAAGATCACACCTATTTTTTATCCTGTGTCCTTGAGCATAAGGGAGTGAGTGTCACAGAGGCTTAGACAAGAGCTTAAAAACCGGGAACCTAAATTCAAGTTTTTCAGCCCATATCTAGGCACATAAACATTCATGACTTCAACAGAATCTGCAATGAGATTCCATCCTTTTGAAAAATCAGGGTAGCTAATTAGGTGTCTAACTTTAGACTCCTATTTTCAAAAATCATGGCCTAGATTCCCAGTGAAATCAAGAAACAAAGATCAGCGGGGTACCACATTAGTCTGTATACACAAAAACAATGAGGAGTCCGGTGGCACCTGAAAGACGAACAGATTTATTTGGGCATAAGCTTTCGTGGCTAAAAAACCCACTTCTTCAGATGCATGGAGTGAAAATTACAGATACAGGCATAAATATATATTGACACATGAACAGAAGAGCATTACTTTACAAGTGGAGAACCAATGTTGAAGGCCAATTCAGTCAGGGTGGATGTGGTCCACTCCCAATAATTGATGAGGAGGTGTCAATACCAAGAGAGGAAAATGACTTTTGTAGTGAGTCAGCCACTCCCAGTCCCTATTCAAGCCCAAATTGATGGTGTTAAGTTTGCAAATGAATTGTAGCTCTGCAGTTTCTCTTTGAAGTCTGTTTCTGAAGGTTTTTTGTTTATTGAAGAATGGCTACTTTTAAATCTATTATTGAATGTCCAGGGAGATTGAAATGTTCTCCTACTGGCTTTTGTATGTTACCATTCCCGTTGTCTGATTTGAGTCCATTTATCCTTTTACGTAGAGACTGTCCTATTTGGCCAATGTACATGGCAGAGGGGCATTGCTGGCACATGATGGCATATATCACATTGGTAGATGTGCAGGTGAATGAGCCTCTGATGGTGTGGCTGGGTCCTATGATGGTGTCACAGGAGTAGATATGGGGACAGAGAAGGCAACAGGGTTTGTTACAGGGATTGGTTCCTGGGTTAGTGTTTCTGTGGTGTGGTGTGTAGTTGCTGGTGAGTATTTGCTTCAGGTTGGGGGGCTGTCTGTAAGCGAGGATTGGCCTGCCTCCCAAGGCCTGTGAGAGTGAGGGGTCGTTTTCCAGAATAGGTTGTAGATCGTTGATGATGCACTGGAGAGGTTTCAGCTTGGTGCTGTACATGATGGCCAGTTTATCAGTCATTTCTGATGAGTCACTTATCAAACTGCACTGTGAAGATAATTCACCATACAATAAACCCAGAGATGCGCACTAGAGGTATTGCTGCATTTTTGTGTCTTCGCCAAGTGACTATTTTTGTAGAAACCACTTCCTTGTAAGAAGTTCTTGGTTTGAACTGGCTGCAGCTGTTTCCTTTGCTTGCTGGCACTGAGCAATAATTAACCACACCTGAAGCCAGCCACATACAGAGTAAAGGAGCAGTAGTGAGAAGTGCAGCAAGATTGAGACAGAAATTAACAACCAGAAACAAAGAACTGGATAGATTTCTAATGAATTAATACGAGTTCACCTATAAATCATCACTATGGCAGATATTCTGGGGGATTTATCATCATCATAAGTTAGCCTAATGGTCTGGTTAATTGTTTATGCCACAATAATAGTATTTCACACTTATATGGCACTTTTCCATGGATTTCTAAGCACTTTGCAGAAAGTAAAGTGAGGAAACTGAGGCACAAAGAGAGGAAGTGACTTGAAAAAGGGTCACACAGTGACAGAGGTAAGAGTAAAACTCAAGTCTCCTGGTTCCCATCCCCTTGCCAACTCAACTATACCATGGACATATTGACCTTAGGTGCCTACACTCGGGAGGTGTAATTACTTGATATTTTCATGTGGACAGTCACTGGCTCTGTAATCTCTGTCCTCTTCTGGGGGAACCAGCACTGTGGAAATTTGACAGCTTTGTCCGGATTTGAAGTGTTCTGTTCTTGCCTCCCATTTCTGTGAACATGGTGAAGCCGGCTGGACTGATATTACAAAGCAAGACCCTCTTGTGGTGGCAGGACCTGACAGTGCTAGTGATGCCTTTCAAGATTCCTACCATATTGGACAGCATGAGCTGATTCCTCTTCTCCTGCAGGAAGGTCAAGAGCAGTTTCCCATCTACCAGCATGCAAAAGGGAGACCTGTACAGCAGTGGGACTTCTGCAGGCTCACGCAGCTCCACTGTTCTGGTTACCTCTTGAAAGCTATTGCAGTCCCTGTTGGCAGAGCTAGCCTACAGGATGTTGGTCCAGGTTTGCAGATCAGCACGTTTCCAGAAGGAGTCATTTCCCCAGATGATCATGCTCTTGGAGTTTGCCTGCAGATGTGTCTTAATGGTTAGATCTGGGGACGTGACCTTTAACTGCCTCCATGAGTCTGGATGATCCAGGACCAACTTGTTTCCCAGCTGGATAACACCTATACATGTGCCATGGGTGCTGAAAAGCAGAGGTATCATGCGACTCATAGCCTCACTTAGCAGGTGGTAGATCAGGTTTTGGAAGAACTGATGTAGGATGGTGTCAAGGCTGCTTCCCCACTCTGAACTTTAGGGTACAAATGTGGGG
>NW_020664661.1:5659391-5671449 GCF_002925995.2 Terrapene triunguis | reverse complement strand
GGGGGGGGGGGGGCGGCCGGAGGCTTTTTTGCCTGGGGCGGCAAAAAAGCCAGAGCCGGCCCTGGTCATGGTCAGCCCCCAACTGACAGGCTGTCTGACCTGGTCACTGCCATCTTCATAGTGGCTTGCAGTTATGTATGGGCATAAATGCTTCACTGGATCAGGACCTCAGTAATGTCTAGATCCAGTTGGTTCATTGTACAGGTCATGAGAGCGCAGGGACCTGAGTTCCCTGGGACCTGAAAACCCAACTGGTTTACTTCTGCCTCTTGCTGTATCACCGCGTAAAGACCTGGCTGTTTGAAATTAGTGAACTATTCTAATGCTGAGCTATAATTCAGTCCAGTTCCTGCTCCCGTAGCTGTATTGGCTCTGCAGGACTAACAGGAGTGCAGACGTAGGGTGTGAAGATATCCAGAACTCAGACATATTCAGTGAGAAAGGACTCTGGAAAAATGGTACCCTTTGCTAAATGATAGTCACACTGTAGCACGGATGTGTTTTGGTGTGTTTTGTGTTTCGAACCTGTGAAATCTGGACACGACACCAAAGTCTGGTTTAAGCCCCCTAGCTGTGTACTTTAGTTTCCAAGGTACATTCCTGCTAGAGAGAAGGGTACTGTGGCACTTTCCTCCTGTCCTCAATCTATCTGAGCTCCTGATAGGGGCTGTAAAACAAATGTGATATACAGACCCATATAGTACATCGGAAGAACTTACAGTCTGTCTGTATTGAAAACAGAGGATAAAGTAGACTGCAAAGAGAAAGCAGAAAGTCAGGATTATTGAACTCTTCACCAGCATACCTCTGACAATAAATCAAAGGAAGCCCTCCTTCGTGAGATCTAAGATAACGTGCTGTGGAATGAACAATAAGAAGTGTTTTTAGTATCATGTACTCTGCATATTTGGGATCTACCAATGGTGAGTGTGTACTGAAGTCTGCATGGCGCTGCATGTGCATCAAGCTGCAGCCACACGAGTACAGTTGCAGGATCTCAGCTTTAGTTTGCAAGCTCTTTGGGGGGCAGGGACTGGGTCTTTGTCCATTCTGTAAGGTGGCTAGTACACTTCCGGGTGCTGTAAAATACTATTAATTCCCAAGATTTATTCTAATGTCCCCAAACTCTTAGCATTTTCCAAGAGGTGACTTAGCCCATAATTGCATGATCACTCCTGCACCGTGACAGGTAATATCCTCTTGGATGGTCAGGAATACAAATGAGAGATTTATACCATTGGCAAGGAGAGATTCAGGGTAAAACAAGCTTTGCAGGTCCTTCTGGGCAGCTGTGAAAGTTTCTCAGAATTCTCCTGGGCTTATGTATTGTTTGTATTACGTATTGCCTAGCACAGGACTCCACCATACTATGTGCTGTATAAACACAACAAAAATATGGTCCCTGCCCCATGGGGCTTACAATTTAGTATAAAACAACAGACAATAGATGGATACAGACCAACCACCAGGGGCGTACAAGGGAACAACGCAACAATATTGACCAGCATGATAGGCTGTGGTCGCAGTGCACAAGCAGCTGACCTGTTAAAGTGTTTTTGCAGGCGTCACAGCAAAGGAGAGCTTTAAGGAGAGATCTAAAGGAACAAGGAAGATAATGTAGCTTTGTGGCTGTTCCTAGGGGAGGGCACTTCCCAAGCATGAGGAAAGGACAAAGGTACTTGTCTGGAAATTTAACAAGTGGGCGATGGAGCCTGCCATCGTGGGCCCATTGGCGGTGAGCATTGACAGTTCAATAGCAAAGGAGACAGGATAGAGAGGGAGGGCAGAGGCTGTGAAGGGCCTCGAAAGTGAAGACAACCACCATGGTTTATGGTTGATGTAATAGAGAAGGGGGAGCCAGTGGAGGGATGCAACGAGGGGGTGACGTGGTCAAAGTGACAGGCTAGGAGAATGGTCTTTGCAGCAACATTCTGAATAGATACACGTGAGGCAACACTGCAATTGACAAGGCCAGAGAGAAGGAGGGGACAATGGTGAATTCTATAGTCATGATACGTGTGTGACAGCTAAAGACGCTTCTTTAGGTAATTTTTAGAGGGGGTTTAAGTTGTAGTGCTATATGTTTTCTCTGCCCATCAGAGGTTTGGACTGTAGGACTCCTGGGGGCAGATCCTTAGCCGCTGTAAATTGTCCGAGCTCAATAGCTAGCTCCAGGCTTCGCAGACAGAAGAATTAAAAAAGATGCACTGGGACTATTTTTGCAGGACTCTCAGACATTTCTAAAATACTTTCTATGTAAGGGAAGTGAAAGAGGAACCCAGAGACCTGTGTGAAATGAACCGGTGAGTCTCAATCCAGCTGCCAGAAGTCAGGTATCCACATTACAAAACCCACCATCACCACTGGCATCCTTCATAGAAGACGCAGCAGAGGATGTATGGGTTGACTGGGCATGGAGGCTGAACTGCCTTCCTACGTCCATATCCAGGCTAAGGCATGCTAGTGCACAGAGGAAATTTGCATGCATGGACACTGCCCAAACTGTGTCCCTCATTCTGTAACTGGAGGACCTCAGTCTCCATGGCTGTCTTTGGGCACATCTCACCAGCACAAAATTAAATATAATAAATTAAATCACCTAATCAGATCGGTCAAACATTCCAAGTTCTATGACCTCACCTGTGTCAGATTCCTCCAAAACTATCTGTTTCTTTCTGTTCACTGAAATGGCTTCCTATGCTGATTTATGTTTTTGATTATTTTGAGTAAACATTGTGGGTCATTCACTTCCACTGAGAAACCAACATTGCAACAGAACTGGCTTGACATGGGTAGCATCAAACAAATGCAGCACAATTCTTTTCAACTGATCTGGAGTTATGAGCATATCTGAAAGTTTAAGAAAGCTTGGTCTTTGTAGATTATTACTCTTGTACCAATCTTCATTGGTTTGCATATGGCTTGTATGACAGTATCCTCACCAGTGAAATTCCTGCAACCATAGTAACAAAGGTAGCCATCCTTCTCAAGGATTTCCACAATCTTTTTTTCTGAATGAAGTTGTCTATCTCAACCTGCTTCTTGTTTTATGGTGGAGTGGATGATGGGCTGGAGAGGGCATAGCAGTAGAGCTTATGAAAAATGTTGTCACCTGAAATGATATGAAGTTAATAATATACATACAGCATGCTCAGCTTAATTGGGACCACCAGTTCCATAGGGACATCTCCCAGAAGGGAATCAATTTAACATAAAAGAGAATGACAAATACTGCTACATAAATAGCATCGGTTCTGCTTAATGGAGATGAATTTGGGCAGTGCCAAGAGGTTAAGTGTGTTTAAACAGGTGTTAAATAGAAGTGAAATCCTGAGCTTTTAATGCATGAATGAAAAGAAAATAAATATATTAACAAACGAAATTATGGATTATATTCTGTGAATATTGCTTTCAGTTCTTGCATTATTACTTCATACTGTACTATGCTTTAGTTCAATCAAAGGGACACCTTTTGGAACAAAAGTTAAGATTTGTAAACGTAAGTGTTCTCCTTTGTTCCCATGCTTTTTAAAAGATCGCATAGGCTCAAAGTTCTCATCAAACTGAGCCAAAATCAGGGGGGAGGGTTCTGGTGACGTTGAGCTTCACTGAGTTGCTCAGAAGGGTAAATGGAAAGACTCCCACTGACTCCAGTGGGTTTTGGATCAGGCCCAGGGCACACTGAATGCTGCATTCGCTGTCAAACCTGGGCTGTGAGCTTTTGATGTAAAGAGGAGCCCAAAGCCCTGGATCTGAACATCTCAAACTTTTAAAGGGCTCAAATCTGGATTCAAGGTAAAGTTTTCAAAGGTGCTGAAGTGATTTAGGAGCCTACCTCCCATTGACTTTCAGCTCCTAAGTTCTTTTTGAAAATAGGACTTAGGTGCTTTTGAAAATTTACCTCTCCAGGCTATGAGGCTCAGACCCATTCATTGCTGGTCTGAAAGTCTCTACTGCTTTCCTCTTATCAGGCAAGGTACAACAC
This sequence comes from Terrapene triunguis, assembly GCF_002925995.2. Classification (NCBI taxonomy): domain Eukaryota; kingdom Metazoa; phylum Chordata; order Testudines; family Emydidae; genus Terrapene; species Terrapene triunguis. Next base: position 5,667,464 of record NW_020664661.1, on the reverse strand, counting down.
TTGCCAGAACTGTCCCCTTCCCCCACCTCTCTCTGAGCTACACCAGGCTTGCGGGACTGAGCCTGGTGGGGAATATCAGCCCTTTGCCTAGGGGCACTAAGGAATGCAGCAAATCTTGATAATTATGCTGAGGGCTTGGTTTCCTGTTGCCTGGGGCAGCCCACCCCACCCCACGCAGCATCACAGTACAGAGTGGTTTGGAGAGTCCCTTACCACACTTCCTTTCCACATCCTGGCTGCAGGCCTCCAGCTCGCTGGCCTCACCCAGCCTTCCCTGTTTGCTTGTATGGTTCCACTGCAAACGTACGTGACTGCAGCATGAGCGTGTTTTCCCTCCCCCACCCTTGTTCTCTCCCTGTTCTTGCAGAGGCGTCGGTGTTCCAGTGTGGATCCGGATTACAGTCAGACTGGGGGCTTAGAGTTCAATGGCTGGACCTAGCTAGGATTCAAAAGGGAACAAAGACAGATTGAGGGAAAGAGTTAGACAGTGAGTTCAGGGGTTGGCCATGTAGAAGTCTCATGAGAATAGCCTGTGAGATTTCAGACTCCAGTGGCAGAAAGCTCACCAGCACAGATGATCAGGGGAGATTCCTGCCAGTTGCAGACTATTACCCTTTCCATAGATTTCCTCTTTAAGTCCTGGGGCAGATGGACCCAGGTGAGGCCCTGTGTTTTCACTGTGAAGGCGTATTTCTAGAGAGCCAGGAGCAGGGTCCCAGAACCAGTGCAAAGGCATAGAGCTTCCACATGGACGATGCTGGCATCTCCTGCAGATCCCCCAGGATTCCATAGTACCTCATTCTTAGGGCCCTACCAATTTCACAGCTGTGAAAAACATGTCACGGACCGTGAAAAAAGCCCTTCCACATGAAATCTTATCTCCCCTGTGCTGCTGGGAGCGCCCCAGCCAGGGGCTCCCAGCTCTGAGTCCCAGCTGGGCTGGGGAAGGACAAGTCCCCCACCCCCACAAGATCAGCTGTGCAGGGGAAGAGCAAGTCCTGTCCCTCCCCAGCCCAGACAGGACTAGCAGTTAGGAGTCCCTGGCTGGGGCGCTCCCAGCAGCACAGGGGAGATCAGACCTACCTCCACCTCCGGGAACCTCCTGCAGCTACAGGAAGCTCTGAAGGCAGCATGGAAATGAGGGTGGCAACCCCATAACCCCTCTACAACAGGTTTGTAACCCCCTCCCCACAAATCCCTTTTGGGTCAGGACCGCCACGGTTACAACACCGTGAAATTTCAGATTTAAACATCTGAAAACATGAAATTCACCAATTTTCAATCCTATGGCCGTGAAATTGACCAGAATGGACTGTGAATTTGGTAGGGCCCTACTCAATGGGCAGGGGCAACACCCCACTCCTTAGAATGATTTTGGGGAAACTCTGCTAGGATATCCTCAGAGAGTTTTCTTGCTCTGCTGGTATTTGCACTGGAAAGGATGCTCTGAGCCATTCTTCCTACTTACATCTGAAGTCTGGGTTTCTTTTGTTTATGGAAATGCATCACAACATGTAACATAGGACAACTGGTATTACTTCATTGTTGTAGCAGTGCTCACCCAGTCTGACTTCAGACACCCTATTGTCTCAGCTCTCAGTCAAGAATTTTTGACATTTCAAAAAAATCCCCCTTCCCAAACTGGGACAAAAAGTCTAAAAATGTCACAAACCAAAACTCTAAAAAAATTCAAGTGGGAGTCAAACATTTCATTTCATTTTTGACTCAAAATTCACACTTTCAAGTTAAACAGTATCAAAATGAGACCTTCAACAATCTCCAAGCATTTTTACCAAATTTTTTCGGGTCAGATGTTCCCGTCAACCCCCTACACTGTTCACAAAGAGTCTCAGTTTCAATACACTCTTACAATCAAATATTTCCAGTGACGGAGAATGCACCACAGCCCTTAGTAAGTGATTCCAATGATTAATAACCCTCACAGATAAAAGTTTGCACATTATTTCTGGTCTGAATTTCTAGTCTGAAAGTCTAGCTGCAACTTTATGTTCCTTATGCAAGTACATAAAGATTGTGATTGAGTCACGGTCTCTTTGTTAAGCCTAGATGGAGCTCCTTGAGTCTATCACTATTAGGCAGGTTTGCTAAGCCTTTAAACATTTTTGTGGCTCTTCTCTGAATGCCAGTTAGTTAAAATCCTTCTTGAATTGTGGGCACCAGAGCTGGACACAGGATTCCAGCCACACCAGTGCCAAATACAGAGGTAAAATATCATCTCTACTCCTACTCAAGTTTCTCCTGTTTATTCATCCCAGGATTGCATTAGCTCTTTCGTCACCACATTGCACTGGGAGCTCATGTTCAGCTGATTATTCACTATAACCCTGAAATCTTTTTCAGAGTCGCTGCTTCCCAGGAGAGTCTCCCATCCTGTAAGTTTGGCCCCACGTTCTTTGTCACTAGGTGTATATACATTTACATTCACCTATATCAAAACTTTTGATACTGTTTAACTTGAAAGTTTGATTTTTTTGAGGCAAAATGATATTTTGTCAAAATGACTGATGGTGTTTCGCTAAAGAGCCAGGCGCCGGGCCCCTGAACCAGTTCAAATGAAACTGAAACTGTTTGTGAACAGTCAACAAATCGGCACCTTTCTGCAAAGAAGCCCACTCAGTGATGGGCAAGGATGGGACTATGAACTTTGTACTCTACTGTCAAGAATTTGTGATCTGTTAACATATCGCTTCTTTGAGCTGGCAAACAAGTCATAGTGGGCCAGATTCATCTCTGGTTTAGCGTCATTGACTTCAGTGGAGTTACTCCAAGTATGGATTTGGCCCATTAAGTATAGATGTTATTGATGTTTTCATATGACCTTTTGGTATTTACGAGTTGGAAGCTCAGTAACTGAATTAGAGGTGGGCCCTAACCACCAAATTCAGACTCTGATCTGGATTTTAAACACATCAAAATGATGGCGGGGGCGGGGGGGGTTGGATGCATAGTTTTGGTTCTGCTCACTAGACAGGTCTATTTGGATCTGGATCCAGATTTCAGATACACCCAAAGTTCAGCGGTTAGTAGTGGGGCATTTGGTTCAAGCCCAGCCCTGGTAAGAATGCTTACCTGAATTGTAATTCTTATGTTAATCTTCCTGCTAATAAGCCAGGGTGGCATTCACAAAGGTTGGAACAGGAAAACAGCCACAGGAATGAAAAACAAAGTTACCTGGTTAGTAACACAGGAACTTGTATACAGACTTCTGTACTGTTTGCTTCTTCTCCGACACAAAGCTCTCGCTCATCTCTGGTTGGGTAGGAGACTGCGTTCTATGTTGATACATGATGATCTGGCCTCGATTATGTCTGCCTTCATCACCTCTCAGCTGCACTACTGATGGCAGCAGCGGCGATCCCTCGGAATTCGAGGACGATTGTCTTCCATAAAATGGTAGCCAGTTATCGCTGGTAGATCCACAGGTGGTTAATGAGACTGATCCAGGACCCACAGATCTTGTCACAGTTGGGGCAGACATTCCCGGTGGGAGGGGCGAATCTGGATTGTTCAGTCGGGTTGTGGCGCATTCTTTCCCTTTTTCCCAGTGTCTGCGTTGGATCTCAGAATACTAGGATCCTCGCCACAAGGTCCTTTTCCATTTTGGTCGTTTGTGGGCTTGGGATTCCCATGAGTTTGTCAATATTGCACTTCTTCCTTTTGGCTTTGAGGGTATCTTTGAAGCACTTTTTTTGCCTGCCCCTCCTCCGTTGGCCCTGGCTCAGTTGTGAGAACTACAGCTGTAAGCGGGGTCTGAATGAACTCTGCCCTGACAGCATGTGATGCACTAGGGGAAAAGATTTCAGGAGCAGACCATGTCTGCATAGACATGCCGACCCTGCCTAGGTGCACAGCAGGATGGAGTTGCTTTGCCAAAATGATCCAAATCACTCTAGTATTCGAATGCAGGAGTAACGAAATGTGGCTATCTTTATTTTATGAGTAAAGGGCAGCAGAACTGTGCTTAGCCTGCCCTGACTGAGGAGTGACCCTAACTTGAACCTTACTTGCTAAGCATGGGGTGGGGATGCCAAATCCTAGCAAAGATGAGTGGGTGGAGTGTGTAGCTGTCTTGGGTAGTGTGGACTTTGCCCAAAAAGTCATAGAAATCATTTGTGCTGCTCCTCTCCAGCATTTAATGGCAGAGATGATTAAATTGAGAGTCCTTGTTTCTGGTTGGTGATTCGTAGAGTTGACATTAATGCTGAGCAGGTCTAGGAGCTAAGCCTTAGACCTTGTGAAAGAAAACACAGAGATTGCACTGGTAGTGAGGTCCCCCACTCCCTGCTGAAATCACTAAGAGCTGGGTTAAGTGAGGCAACCTCAGAACGTGATGCTGGGGGAGCAGCAAGCAGTGGTGGTTAGTGGCAGCAGAGCAGCAGTGGCTGGTGGTGTCAGAAGAGCAGTAGCAGAGAAACAGCGGCTGCTGTGAACCACTTGCAGAGGGATTGTTTGATTGCCCTCCACCCAAGGGTGGGAGGTGAACCCTGTGAATGCACATCTGAACTCTGGATCTTCACTAGCCATGGACCACCAACTCTGAGTGTGGTACAGGGGAGGGAGTTTTGTTTGTCAGACTTTTCCCACCACAAGATGGGAAACTGAGGCAAAGGCTGCTGCCCAATGTACTGTGGGGTCAGGTTTGCTTACGGTCACATGTTTTTGAGTGTGGTTGTGTTTTTCCAAATTAATGCTGTGTTCCCTTTCCTTTTTAAGAAAAGGTTTCTTTTGTTATGCACAGACTCAGTGCTTGCAAATGGGGAAGTACTGCCTCTGATAGGTGCCCGGAGTGGTGGTTAGTTTTTCCCAGATTACTGGGTGGGGGCTTGAGCCAGTTCTGTTTTGTAGTGTTAAGAGGAACCCCTTGATATTGAACCAGGCCCTTGTTGCTGCTGACTCCACCTGGCGGAAGGGTAACACAGCAGTGTGATAGACCTGGGCGTGAAGCCTTCAGCTGAGAACTAGTCTAGGATGCTGCAGCACATCTCTTAGACGCACAGGGTATCATGAGCACATCACACCTCTCCTCTGCTCCTTACACTGGCCTCTCATAGGACATCAAATTAAGTTCAAGGTCTCAGCCCTTATCTTTAAGGTACTGGGCCCAGAACATATGAGAGAGCCTAAAGCTCTGGGGGAAGGTGTTGTGGTTCAGGAGGTGAGTGGTATTGGGAAGAGGAAGTGCTGGAGTTAGAAGAGGGAAATGATAGTGAGCCAGGGAGAGCCAGCTGTAGGGGAAAGACAGTGGATCCTGAAAGAAGGGCAGGACTAAAGGAAACCGGGGTCCTGGAGGAAGAGTCAGGACTAAAAGGAAGCCAGCAGGACGGAGAGGTGAGGCCCGAGATGCCCAGTCACCGATGGACTGGCCCATGGGATATTGCTGGGCTGGTGAGGTGAAAGCTTTTAAAACCACCTGTAAGGGTGTGGACTTACCCCTGTAGTGCCTCCTGCTGGTCTCTTCTGGGAATTAGCTCATTGACCCAAGAGCACTCTCTGCAGGCCGGTGATCCACCTTACCACTAGCCCATGTCTCTCCCGGACCCTGGTGCCCCTTTCTCTGGGGTGCTGCCCCTCTAGCAGTAACCCCTCAGCCTCAGGGTTTCCCCACCCAGGGGAACCCCACCCCCCATCCCCACCTTGCCTCAGTGTAAGGCTACTGCCAGTCACCAACTAGCCCCCGTTCCCTGGGGCAGACTGCAGTGTATGCCACTCATCACTGGCAAGGGGGGTTTGGACCTGCTGCCTTTGCCTACCCCTGGGTTGCCCTCTGCAAACCCCAGTACCTGTTGGCCTTATGGTAGGCTGCAGCCTGGGGCTTTCCAGGCTGGAGCTCCCCAGCTCCTCTGCCTTTCCCTAGCCCTAGCTCCACTCAGGTACTCTGTCTCTAGCCCCCTGCAGTCAGGCCCTTCTCTCTGAATACAGAGAGAGATTACTGAGCTCCTGGCTCCCAGCCTCTTTATACAGGCCAGCTGGGGCCTGATTGGGGCGTGGCCCAGCTGCGGCTGTTTCCCCAATCAGCCTAGGGTTTTCTCTCTCAACCCCAGCCCTTTCCAAGGGCTGTCTTTAAACCCCTCAGAGCAGGAGCGGGTGACCACCCCGCTACACACCCTAACCCTGAAATGAGCCAGATGTTAGAGAAAACCTGGCTGGAGGGCCATGGCTGTATGGGGTGGGCCCATTCGTGCTGGAACCATTTTTATAGTGGGGGTGCTGAAGGTGGAAACCAGTATTTGGGTTGTTATTACTACTTCAAGCCAGGAAGTGCAGCAGCACCCCTAGTTCCAGCACCTGTGGCTGTGCCTGGAGAGCATGAGGGGGTGCTCTAGAGTGGGTCCAATCCATGACAGGCCTATTGCCATGTAAAGTCATTGACTCGCCCCTTCTTTCTCAATGACGAAGGCAGGGTATGTAGGAGTATGTGACCGGCCTCCTTCATGTCAGCCCTTATTTGTTATGGCTCTGCTAGCTCTCCTCTTAGCCCTTCTCCTTACCAGACCCAATAGTCCTGCCCCATAATCCCTCCTCTCCCCACCTGCTAATTACAGCAACTAGAGAGGTGGCTGAGTCAGGCCTTGTCGCACCTGCAGCCCAAACAACCTGCACTTTCATACTACAGGTGCTCTCAGATCTGCGGGGCAGCGCAGAGCAGTTAATTAGTAATAAATAGACAAACCTAAATTTACTTTTCTCTGCAATTTAAAACACAAGCTTATTGTTTTGGCCCAAGCCTACATTATGGACAAACCCCAAGCTCCTGCTGAACACAGGAGCCGACCTGATGTGATTGTTTAAGTCCTGGGCTTTATTCTAGGGCTTTCCAAATTGGGATGCTGCTCTTCTTCCAGAGGCTCCGATCCCTGCTCTGGAGCTTCCCCAGAAAGAGTAAATAAAAAAAAAGGAGAAGATTCTCTTTGGGATGAGCATGATGGGACATGGCCCCATCCCACTGCTAGCAAGCCTAACCAGTGTCCTGCACCCAGGTAGAGCCAATTAGGCACACTTGTAGGGCATGCGCTGCTTGGAGAAAGGGAGCTTAAACAGGTGAGGCTGGCCTCAGACCGGGGACAAGTTTGCCCAAGAAGAGAGGCTGCTGGGAGCCCAGCCCAAGGCAGTGACTAGCCTCCCCCCACCTTCTTTAGGGCATACAGACTCTGCAGCCCTGAGAGGGGACCTGGATGTCTGCTCTCCGCAGGATTTAAATTCTCATAATTTCCTGGATCCCACTACACTACCACGACCCCCGATTCTCCATGGGGCGCAAACTGGCTTAGGTCTTCAGACCAGTGGGCCCCCTGAAATTGGCTCGCAGCCCGCCCCCCCCCCCTCCAGAGGGCTGTGGACCCCCAGCTGAGAACTGCAACAGCATCAGGCTGGAGTCAACATTTGAAAATATTTACCGGAGCACTGCTCCAGCTGAATTTAATCCCCGTTTCTGTCAGTGCCGTAGCTGGACCTGAGGCGCAGGTATTTAAACACAGAAAGGCCCCTGGGAGTGCAGGTTTAGGAGGGGACCCAGGGGCAAGTGACTTAAAGAGACGAAGACTGAGCCCGGGCTAAGAGCTGGCCGGTTACAATGAGGATTTGCAAAAAGCAAAACCCAGCTCCTCTCTATGGGGTTCTCATTGGCATGGTTCAAATGGAAAGGACCTTTAAAGAAAGGCCACTGATGTCCCTGTCTGCATAACTGAAATATACAGCACAGTCTAAGGGACACATATACTCCAAGGGACACATATACGCTTTTGCGAACAGGGGCTGCTAACAGGGAGTTTCGCAAGGGAGTTCTCCAGGTGAAGGAGGAGCAATACAGCACCCTTTTGGGGTAAGTGACTGTCTGTAGTGTGTGTTTCTTTGTGTTTGGGGGTTACTTGCTGTGTGCTGAGCTTGTGTTTGTCAGTCTGTCTGTTTGTTTGTTTGGTTGTTTGAAGGACCGTGTGCTGTGGCTGGCAGTTGGAAGCTGTGAGCTTCAAAGGAAGGTTTGAAACCTAGAAGCCTCTGGTAAAGGCAGAGGCAGCTTGGGTGAAAGTGATCATGAAATCATAGAGTTTGCAATTC
>NW_020664661.1:5605155-5634391 GCF_002925995.2 Terrapene triunguis | reverse complement strand
GTGTAGCCGGGGGCAGGGAGGGGTGACCGGGGGCTGTGTACCGGGAGGGTTGTAGCCGGAGGCGGGGAGGGGCTATGTTCGAGGGGGCGGTGCTGCTGCAGCAGCGGGGCCCGACGCTCATTCCCCAGCGGGTTCAGGCGGGCAGCTCTGCTCCTAGTGGCTGCGCGCTCCGGCCGGGCCATGCCGTCCTACACCGTTACCGTGGCCACCGGCACCCAGTGGTTCGCGGGCACCGACGACTACATCTACCTGGTCCTGGAGGGCACCGCGGGCTGCAGCGAGAGGCACCTGCTGGACAAGCCCTTCTACAACGACTTCGAGCGGGGCGCGGTGAGTGCGCGGCCGGCCGGCCCCGCGCCCCCTTCCCCGGTCAGCCTGCGCGGTGTCCCTGCCCATGGGCAGCCCGGCCCCAGCCCCGCGCTCCTATGCCCCGGCCAGCCAAGCGCCACGCCCCCTTCCCCGGCCAGTCCCGTGCCCCCCGCCTCCGGCCAGCCCAGCGGTGCGCCCCCCTCCCCGCGCCCCTCTCCAGTCCCCGGCCCAACGCCTCGCCCCCTTCACCTTCCAGCCAGCCCAGCCCCCCGCCACTGTGCACAGCCCGGTGTCCCCTTTCCCTTGGGCCAGTCCCCTCCATGTGACTGGTGCCCCTGCACACAGCTCTAGCCCTGCACCTCCTTTCCCTGGCCAGCCGTGCACCCCCTTTTCTATACCCACTTCCCCAAGTCCAGCCCTGTGCCCCCTGCCCTGGGATTGCAGCCTCCCCAATTCTGAGACGCCCACCTCTTAGGACTGCGTCCCCAGCTCTGCCCCTTGCCAATGGGATAGCGCCCTGTGGATGCTCCGGCTCTCCGGACAGTGGAAGGCATTTTACCCATTTATTCCCTTTTTCCCATCTCTTGGAGCAGCTGTAAAGTGGGCTTAGGAACCCTCCACTACCACCTCTTCTCTCTATCCCACTACTTCCCTGGGGAAGGGGATTTGGGCCCCCACACCCCATTACTCTTTTATCCTTCCCCATTGCTGCCCCCTTGGTAGGGTCAGAATTAGCGGGCTCCTGCATCTCTCCTTGTCTTGGTTCTCTCGGCAGGAAGGGGACTGGGACACTGGGGGTGGGGTGGGGGTGCTATGCCCCTACTCTGACACTCCATCCCTCCCTAATCCCATTCTCCCTTCCCACCCCTTGATCTAGAGCAGGGAAGGCACCGGCATCCTACCTATTACCCACGCCGGCAGGGCTGGGATCTGACTGAGTCAGGAAGTCTTTGGGATGGGATTTGGAGAGAAGGGCAACACGGGCTAGTTCTTGGTGTACCTGGTGCTGCAATGCAGGGGAAGACCTGCTCCTGGGTCACTAAAGCAGATGAAGGGGCGTGATGATGTTTCCTAGCCCTTCTGGACAAGATTCTCTAGTTGAATAATGGACATGGTTTATTGTCCCATGGGAACTGCTTCTAATAATGTCTCCTGAACCAGCAAACCCAAGAATCTAACGTGGTCCCCTTTGCCTATGCCAGGGCTTAGCGGAGGGGATTGAAAGTCAGGACTCCTGCATTCTATTCCCTCCTCTGCCATTGGCGCTAGGCGTGATGATAAGCGAGTCACTTTGCCTCAGTTTCCCCAGTCTGTAAAAGGTGTCATAATGCCTCACTGGAGTGTTGTGGTGATTGATTTGTTAAGATTTGCAAAGTGCTTTGAGAGCCTCCACGGAAGGTTAAAATATTACCTTACCATTTGGAATACAAGAAAAGCACAGTGAGATAATGCACTTGGTAGGTTTTGTGCTATGACTTTAGCATTAATTGAACATATTTTAAGTGGTTCTTCAGAAAAAAATAAAATGTTTTCTAGATGTGTATTATTTACTCAAGAGAGGTACCGGAGCTGTGTCTTGAACAGCCAGCATAATTCCAACAGTAAATACATCTATCAACAGATTATTTAATTGGATGAACAATACACAAACTGTCTAATTTCATATTTGGCCCATGTAAATATGAAATTAGACAGTTTGTTTATGTTCATCCAATTAAATAATCTGTTGATAGATGTTGGAATTATGCTGGCTGTTCAAGACACAGCTCTGTTACCTCTCTTGAGAAGAGTTCAGAGAGAAGAGCCACTATAGATAACTATGAAACCTCTAGGTTCTCAAACTTCATTGCACCACAACTTCATTCTGACAACAAAAATTACTTCATGACTCCCAGAGGAGGGACCAAAGCCTGAGCCCACCCAAGCCCCACTGCCCAGGATGCGGGGGACGGGACAAAGCCTGAACCCCACCGCTCTGGACAGGAGGGCCAAAGCTGAGCTCAAGGGCTTCAGCACCAGGCAGGGGGCCTGCAACCTGAGCCCCGCCACCGAGGGCTGAAGCTCTCAGGTATTGGCTTCGGCCCTGGGCAGTGAGGCTCAGGCTTCATCCAGCCCTGGAGACCCCATTCAAAGGGGGGTTGTGACCCATTTTGAGGTCCCGACCCACAGTTTGAGAGCCACTGCTCTAGGCCAAGACAAGGGAACTACCTGCCAAGAGAGATGTTTGAGACGCCTTAAATGGAACTAGGAGAACAGTACAGGGATATCACACACACTAGGTGCTAGGAAAATGGGGGACTGAAGAACTGGACTGATGTACTTTGTATCCCTATTTCTACAATTCTTTGAGAGTCCTATTCTGTCCTTACCCTCATCTGACTGGTCACATCCCAGCATCCATGCTGTTGCTTTATTTATTTATTTTAAAGGTCCATATTGTGTTTCATAATAGTAAGCTTCAGTATCTGTTCTGCATCCTGTAGTGCGGAAATACTAGACTTAGGGCATGTCTACACTTGAAATGCTACAGCTGTGCAGCTGCCATGTAGACACAGTGGGGGTCTCCCATTGGTGTAGTTAATCCACCTCCCTGAGAACAGGGGAGGAATTCTTCCATCAACCTACCACTGTCTACACTGGTGGTTAGGTTGGCTTAACTCAGGGGTAGGCAACCTGCGGCACGTGTGCCAAAGGCAGCACGCGAGCTGATTTTCAGTGGCACTCACACTGCCTAGGTCCTGGCCACCGGTCCAGGGGGCTCTACATTTTAATTTAATTTTAAATGAAGCTTCTTAAACATTTTAAAAACCTTATTTACTTTACATACAACAATAGTTTCATTATATATTATAGACTTATAGAAAGAGACCTTCTAAAAACATTAAAATGTATTACTGGCACGTGAAACCTTAAATTAGAGTGAATAAATGAAGACTCGGCACACCACTTCTGAAAGGTTGCCAACCCCTGGCTTAACTGTATCGCTCAGGGGGGTGGAAATTTCACACCCCTGAGTGATGTAGCGGGGTTGACCACATTTTTTAGTGTAGACCTGGCATTAGGCACTTTTGAATATTGTACCCCATGTGATTTAGGAGCCTAAGTCACATTTTCAACAGTGACATGGGCACGTAGCAGCTCAGGTCTCATAGAAAGTCAATGAGACCTAGACTCCTAAATGCCGCCTGGGCACCTTTTTAAAATGAAACTTAGGCACTTCAGAAAATTGTACCTTTGTCCTATATTTTATATCACATACTCCTTTCGATAGGTCGTAAGTTTTCTGGGGCAGAGGCTGCCTCTTTATCACATGTCTGTGTAGCACCCAGCACAGTGGCTCCCTGTTGTAGGCTTCTGGGTATTACTGAAACAACTTACTTTCCATACGTATTTACTATCTCAAACAGTTTTTAATGGTTCATGTGACACTATCTGTATGCTGCCATTTTTACAGCATGCATTTACTACGTGCTGTATTAGAGTAAATATAAACCTATGTTCCTATAGGCAACTATATTGTCAGATCTATGAATACTATGTGCTCAGGTTTTGTGGTTAAAGTCAACATTTTAATGCAGAATACTGTATATATGTCTAGACACGTGCTGTTAGGCATGAGAAACACTGTCACAAGGGCTGCAACACTTATTAGACTTGTTACTCCTAGTGGAAATTAAAAAAAAAAGACACAGAACAAAAATAAACAAAACTGAACTGACACAAAGTCTCTCTGTATGTTATGTTTTTCAGTGCAACTGGTGACACCAATCCTGTCCCAGTGTTTTGTTTTTTTTCCTCATTGGACTCCCCCAACGTAATTTTTCACCACAAAACAATGCAGTCTTGAACCCAGGCTGCAAAACAGAACCCATTCAGTTCTCAGAACAAAACTTGCGGAGTATAGTTTGTTAATGCAGAAGGCCTTACCTACTTTTACAGTCCCTTTTCCATAGGTAGGCCAGGTCGATTGTTTCCATTATCCTGATACTTGCTTCCTCTGAATTCATTCAAATCATGGTTATTGTTGGGTATAATAAACGAAGTCTTGGACAAGTTCTGTGTAAGAGATTTACATGTCAAATGTTCCATGAGGGAGGGGATATGGAAAGCGCAAAGAGACTTGTACAATGAAAGCCCTGATTCTGATATTCATGGGACTTACTTTGAGTATTGGACACAAACTATTTAGAAGCTGGTTTTTATCAAATTGTTTTTGAGTAAGTTCCTGTTGGTGCAGAGAGATGTCACAGTGAGTGTTGCATAGCACTTCACAGTTCCCCATTTTCTTCCGATTTCCCATTTAAGCCCTGTCTGTCTGTTTGTTGTCATTAAAAGAAACCCATCTTGCAAGTACTTCCAGAGAAGAAATCCACCTTTTCAATCTCAAATTTTTATTTGGGGAGGATTTATCGGTGTCCTTCTTAATGCCCTGGAAAGATCCCCTCCTTAATCCAGAGCAGAGGATTAGAACAGCCGACTATAGTCTGCACCTCAACAACTCATTCCAGGTTTTGCAGGAGAACTAGTTGCTTGGACAGGATACTTTGGGTGCTTAGTTTCAAGTTTATTTTCAGCCATGTCTGATAGATCCAATAAAACGTTAGTTCTGTACTTTAAGTCTGAGTCTTTGTGCATAAAGGCTTCCAGTTCCCTGACTCACAACACTGTCACCAGTACAAACTGGATGAGAATGACAGCCCCAGCCTGCACAAGAGGAGTAATTGCTGTATCACATTTCTGGCCATCTCTGCCACCTCCTAAAGCCCAAATATTAAACACACAGGAGGGTAATTTTCAAAGAGTACAGGAGGAAGGGCTGCAAAACAATTCTAAAGTCTTGCAGACAATGTCCAGATGTGCAGTTAACGTGCCAGGTACACCTGAAAATATTGTTAGCTTTTGCATCCCCGTTTTATGCACCTAACTTATTGCCCTCTAGCTGGGCAAATCAGATTTTTAAATGGTTCCTTGGTAAAGTTTAGTGCTTGTGATTGCAATGCGATCATTTCCCCATCTGTAAAGTTTATCCAAAGTGCATACAAAGAGTTCACTCGGTATATGCAAAAGTAACCTTGTGGAGAGAAACTTTGAAAGTTCAAAGTGCTTGTCATTTTTTAGCCCCAAACATTAAAAAATGAGACCACCACCTTACTGAGATGTAGGCCAACAATACAGTTAACATTTGGCCAGGGTGTATGAATGAAGGCTGAAGGAGGAAGAATAAGAGACATGAAGAAGAAATGACTGAGAGGGAGAATGATAGGAAGCGAGAAGAGAAAGAAGCAGATGGCAGAATTGGGCAAACATGCACGTTTTCAACATTAAGCACATGGCTTCTGGGGAGGCAATGGAATTACTCCATGTGCTTAAAGTTAAGCACACATCTTGCAGAATTGGGGCCCAAATCAAAACTTACTTGTATGTGAGATGTGGTGGGCCTACAATAAAAAGTGATCTTGAAAGGTAAATATTTGCTCTGATTTGACATACTTGAAATATATTGCTGAAATACTTGCTCCTCCAAATATATTAAAAAGCTAACCGTGTATCTGTAGAAAACTATTGTAGATACATCAGGGTGGATAAAAAGTGATGATTTAAAATAAAATAAATCATTTTTAATTTAAATTGGATTTTTTATTTAAATCGATCTTCTTATTTTGTTTAAATTATACTAAGTTTTTCTTTTTAAAAATAAATCTATTTAAAATGAAATCTGAATTTAATACAAAATATGTTAGGGCCTACATTTATAATCACTTAAACCATTTAAATAAAAAATAAATATGCTGAATCCATGAGCCTCTAACAAAACCTTTGAGTTAAAGGCTGCTTTCTGTATAAAGAAAGAATCATCGAATCATAGGGTTAGAAGGGACCACAAGGATCATCTAGTCTACCCTCCTGCCAGGATGCAGGAGTTGTTATGTCTAAACCATCCAAGACAGATGGTTGCCCAGCCTCCTTTTGAAAACCTCCAGTGAAGGAGCTTCCACAGCCTCCCTAGGCAGTTTGCTCACATGGCTTGTATTCCATCCTTTTGATCATCCTTGTCTCTCGCCTCTGTATCGTTTCCAGTTTCTCTTCATCCTTTCTATACAGCAGTGACCAAAACTGGACACAGTACTCCAGGTGAGGCCTAACCAGTGTCAAGTAGAGCGGTACTATCACTTCCCATGACTTGCATGCTATGCCTCTGTTAATGCAACCCAAAATTGCATTTGCTTTTTTTTGCAACAGCATCGCATTGTTAGCTCATGTTGAGGTTCTGATCCACCACGACTCCCAGATCCCTCTCAGCAGTGCTGCTGCCAAGCCAGTTATCTCCCATTCTGTGTTTGTGCATTTGGTTTTTCTTTCCTAAGTGAAGCACCTTACATTTGTTTTCTTGAATTTCATTTTGGTGTCTATAGCCCAGTTCTCCAATTTATCAAGATCCCTCTGAATCTTAGCTCTATCCTCCAAAGTGTTGGCAACCCCAGTCTAGCTTTGTGTCATCTGCAAACGTGATCAGTAAGCTCTATACCTACATCTAGGTCAAACAACACCGGACCCATAACAGAACCCTGTAGAACCCCACTTGACACCTTCCAATCTGACATCATTCCATTAATAGTTACTCTTTGTTTGCAGTTGTTTTACCAATTATGTGTCCACTTAACGGTAGTTCTGCCGAGCCCACATTTCTCCAGCTTACTTATCAGAATGTCATGTGGGACTGAGTCAAAAGCCTTGCTAAAGTCCAGGTATAATATGTCCACCGCATTCCCCCTATGCAGCAAACCAGTTACCTTGTCAAAGAAGGAAATCAAGCTGGTTTGGCATGATTTGTTGTTAGTAATCAGGGGGAAAATATCTAGCTATGGGGGGGGGGTCAAGCTTTATAAATACGGCAAAATAGGTCATGTACTGTATTAAGGGCTTGTTTTGTTTAATAAAAGTAAATGTTATATGATGTTTTGTGTGTTTAATTAAATACCAGTTACCACTCTAATGCTGCTTGACGCAAATCTTGAGCAAAAAGGTAATTATCTAGTAAATAAGCAATATATCATTCACCATTTTCTAACATACTAAAACATATAATTAATTAATAAGAATCTGAAAATATTAAGCTATATAATTGCTTAAATAAATGTATATAGTTATAGTGTACCTTCTTAGGTTGTAAAAAGATGTACCAAATCTAGGGTAAAGGATCTATTTAGTTGTAAATCAACATATTAATGATTCTATCAACCAATGAGAATGCACCTTTCTTTAGAAAATAACTTAAGTACAAATGGTAAAGTTGGTGATAATTGCTGATTTAAACCAAGGTTTTCCAGTTGGTGATTTAAATCCCAATTTAAATCAATTCACCCTGAGATACATTTTCAAAACGTACATGAAAAGATGAAAAAAATTGAGGTCTGTTTAGGCTAACTGGGCAGCCTTTTTCTATTACTTGGACTTGTGAAATATAAATGTATTTTAGAGCTCTAGGTTTTCCATCAGCTGAATGAGTTTGTGCCAATGAATCACTCGTGGTTGTGTTATTTTGATTGTAACTGTTTGTTAGGTCTAATTGATATTGTTCTATAATATTTTAAATCTATGATCCATTTATTCTGTTTCATGTTGATAATTAAAGTAGATCAATTCCTGGCTTTGTCACAGTCTTCCTGTTAGCGTCTGGAAATGCCACGTATTCTCTGTGTGCCTCAGTTCCCCACAATCCTTAAAATGGGGATAATAATGCTCTTTGCTGACCATGCTTTGTCTGTCTTGTCCATTTGGACTGCAAGTTGCCTGCATGGGTATGTCTGCCCTTTGAGCTGGAAGAGTAGCTCCAGCTTAAGGAGACGTGCCCATGTTGACTCTGATTGAGTTAGTGGGCTAAAATTAGAGTGCAGCCATGGTGGCACGAGGGGCTAGCTGCCCTGCGTATGTACCCATCTGAGATGGTAGGCATGTCCTCAGGGTGGCCAGCCCCACTCGCAATGCCACGGCTACACTATTTTTAGCGCACTAGTTTGATCAGTGCTGACACAGGTAAGTCTCCTCGAGGTGAAATTTATACCTCCAGCTTGAAATGTGGACATACCCTATTGTCTTTGTAGAGTGCCCAGTACAATGGGGCCCTGATCGCAACCGGGACCTCTTGGTGGCTGTGTAACACCAGCAGTAATGTTAAATATCAGCAGTAATAATCATCATAATAAAACCCCCTCACTTGTACTCTCACCCTTACTTTTGCCAGAAGCTGGGAATGGGCGATGGGATGGATCACTTGATGATTACCTGTTCTGTTCATTCCCTCTGGGGCACCTGGCATTGGCCACTGTCAGAAGACAGGATACTGGGCTAGATGGACCTTTGGTCTAACCCAGTATGGCCATTCTTATGTACTGAATGGTGCTGGGGGGTGGAGAGGGATTTCTTTATTTCCAAGCAGGGCACTGATGTGGGAAAGGAAAGGTGGAATTCTTATTAGCAAAACCCTACTTGGATTTATAAACTGAAACCCTTCTATTAGTTGCTGTGTTGCTTGAACACGCCAGGTAGGTCTGGGGCTGATGAATGTGCCATGTACCTCCAGATACCCCTTGCCAAGTCCATTTAAGGAGAACATGCCTGCAGAACATGCTAATTAGTACACACCACTGAGTGTGCCAAGAACGTGACAGGTCCATTCATGTAGGACATACCAGTTGGCTGAGTCGGGTTCTTCTAGGTAGAACTGCTTATGTTTTTATTAGTTATGTTTATTATGTTACATGGTAATATCGGGAAAGCATTAGTGTATTTGAATTCCCTTTCATGACATATGTGTAGTAGTAACCAAACTGGTACTGGTGCAAACTGGTAAGTTCACATGGGTTGGAGATTGTCCTGTTGAACGTTAGTTGCCCTCGGCCACATTCTTCCAAACACCACAGAACCATGCTGAGATGGAGGAAGAAAAATATGTGTTTGAGCAATTCCATGGAGCTGTTTATAGACATGAATGGGTCAAGCTGGAAACAGGCTGCCAAGCACTGGAAGCCATATTATAGAAACCACTGTGTGTAGCATCATCTGGACTGCAGAAAATTGTCATGATATTGCAAAAGTACCCACTAGATGTGAAATACAGGCCCAGTCAGGAGCTTCTTCTAGCAGATGTGCTTTCATGATTGCCTATGGAGAAAACTGGGAGCCGCAGAAAGAGGAGTATGAAGTAGAAACGAATCAAGCATTGTCATTTCTGACAGAAAAATTGAAAAGTGCAGAGGAGAAACATTTTGCATCCTGGTACCTTCAGTTCCAAGACCCAGAATCCTTGGCACAGGTTGACCAATAAAGAAGAGAGGCCTTGTGTTGGCGTTGGAAAATGCAGGGATGTAACTGTTTTTGAACTGAAAAGTCAGAAGGTTGGGTGGGAGATAAGCAAAGATCAGGAGGGCACTGGAAGGCAGCTGCTCTGGGAGGGTGGGACATGGCCTGGCTAGGAATACAGTGGAGGGGTGTCCTGCAGTCTGCTACTGCCACAGCTGGGCACAAATATTGGCTGTTTTGGGGGGATTCTTGTAGAGCTTGGAGGAGTCTTAAAACGCGTTTCAATCTGCACATCAGTAATTACAGCAGGAGGCGGTAGGGTGGGGAATATGGAGTTAGAAATTCTATCAGATGAGTCAGTGATATAGGAATGCACTTGGTGATATGGCTGCAAGGGCCATTTCTGCTCTGCTGAGGAGATGCTGTCGCTCACGGGGGAAAATAACAGGCACAACTTACAGATCCTGGCCCCACTGAGCTCTGTGGCTAAACTCCCATTGACTTCAGTGTGAGCAGGATTGCGCCCGCTGCCTGTTAAATACACGTGGGTTTGAGTCTCCTCCTGATGTGACCATTGGCTTAAGCAGAGACACCTTGGGCCTGATTTTTGGACCTGCCTTGCACTGCACCTTCTGTTGCCTTGGCTGGAGCGGTGAGGGCTTGGTGCTAGCTGAAAACCAGGGCCCTGGTATCTCAGAAATCAAGGCATCCAGTATCCGTGTCCAGTTTTGAAAATTTGAGCCTCACTAGCAGCTGTTGGATTTAGAGGTGCTGTAAGCTATGGCTGCAGATCTGGATCCAAACTTCCCCGCAGATTGGGAGAGTTGGGTTTGGTTCGGGCCTAGCTGTAGTTCACATTTCATTTTTTTTTCTTTTTTGTAACTTGCAGTGCATTCCCTGTTGTGTTTATCTAAGCAGGATGGCTGCTGGCTGACATATTGTGGAGCATACTGACTCATTCTCTCCAAACCAATGTCTTTCTGTGCCCTATGGGAGACAGCGCTAGGTGGAGGTGACTCCACCTGTGGACCATCTCCTGTTGGGTGCTCTCATGGCCTACATACTGAACATGCACAGGCTATTCCTGTATCTTTTGGACTGTGACCTCTTTGAGGGGCAGGGACAGTCTATATATTCATCTTACACCAGGCCAGGCATGTCACTGGTGCTGAAATACTCATGATCAGTGCTTGCAGTTCCTCTACCATGTGCCTCACATGCAGGGCAGACACCTCCAGCCCCAGCCTGGACAGCCTCAATGCCGCTGTCATCTTTTCCTAGCCTGAACGCCTAATTTAAATTAGCTCTGTTTTCTCATTGGTGAAGATAATCCATGTTCTCAGAAGCAGCAGCACTTTCTAAACTCATCTGGCTCTGGCTGCTGTCAGAGCCAGGACTTGCCCTCTAGCACATCCGGAGTGAAGGAATAGTCAGACCTATCTCCGAAACCTCCTCCAACAGGTCTTCTAAGAACCACTTCAGGGAAGAGCTTGAAAGCCAAGACAGTATCACTGCCTTCTAATGGGTTGGCTTAAAGGAGTTTTTAGTTGTGAGGGAGATTGGCAGGAGGGAAGGTGAAATAACTCAAGATATATAGCTTGATTAAATTAGGCTGGGGCTGTAGAGCAGGAGGATAGGGAGTGGAGGTGATAACCAACTATTTTATGGTCTTCATGTCGAGAGTGGAACTGCTGGGATGGGAGAAGGAGGATAACTAGCAACAGTGGAATGCAATTAAGGAAAGGAAAAGTTAAGCTGAATATCAGGAGGCATTTCCAGTTGATGAGATTTTTCACCCTGCAAAATAATCTCCAAAGAGAAGTGTTGGGAGTCTGATAACCAATTAAAACTTGATTGGGCAAAACATTTGTGCATGCACTGGAGGGAACCATTTTGTATTGGTTGAGGGATGGACTAGAGGGCTTAAAACATTCTCTCTCATCTCTAACTTCGGAGTCCCTTATAACTAGGGCCCTACCAAATTCATGGCCATGAAAAATGCGTCACAGACCATGAAAGGTGGTTCTCCCCCATGAAATCTGGTCTTTTGTGTGCTTTTACCATAAACTATACAGATTTCATAGGGGAGACCAGCATTTCTCAAACTGGGGGTCCTGACCCAAAAGGCAGCCGCGGGCGGGGTTATTTTAGGGGACATCGCAGTATTGCCACCCTTACTTCTGCACTGCCACCTTCAGAGCTCACAGCTGGAGAGTGGCAGCTGCTGGCTGAGGACCCAGCTCTGAAAGCAGCAGCGCAGAAGTAATAGTGGCAATACCATACTATGCCATCCTTACTGCTGCTGGTGGCAGCACTGCTTTCAGAGCTGGGCTCCTGCCCAGCAGCCGCCACTCTCCGGCTACCCAGCTCTGAAGGCAGCGCCACCGCCAGCAACAGCACAGAAGTAAGGGTAGTAGTATTGCAAACTTCCTACAATAACCTTGCGCTGCCCCGTGCCCCATTACTATCTGGTGGCTGCATGGAGTGGATTGTAGAGAAAGTTGGGGCTCTCAGCCCAGTTCCTTGTGGACAAACGTCCTCATTACAAAACTGCTATCGCAACTGGTGTCCATAACATGTTTGTCTGCATTTTCTTCACTTTTCTGACTTGGTTTTTGTGACTTAGCCTTAACCTATAAAATAATGGGAGGGCTTGAGTGAAATGACCTCATATTGACAGGAAGTGATAATAAAAAATGTACCTGAAAGGAACAAGCAGGTGTGGTTTTTAGCAGGGGGGGTAGGAGGGGGAGGGCAGAATCACAGGACATATACATGCAGCATCATTTCAGATGGTACTAAACTCAGTGAAGGAAGAGGTAGAGTTCATGTTGGTTTCTAAGAATACCGAAAATGTTCCAAACCACAAACCAGGGAAGTTTCATTTTACAGCCACATCAAGCAACAAATTTAAACAAAAAGAGTGTGATTCCAAAACTGCCTAACAATTTCTCACCCAGGCTTGTCTTTCTGGTAATGCTCTGTCTTAACAAGAACATAACTTCTTCTGGGGGGGTCATAGGAACAGATTGGGCTCTTGCTTCTAGTCCCATGACAGTCCTAGCCAGTTCAGCTTAGCCATGGCAAGGGGCCTGTTGTCCTGCACCTTGTGCAGCCATTTACACTAGCGCAAAGGGAGTGTCAGATGCTGCCATTCTGACTCGCCAAACACAAGAGCATCACTGTTTATCTCAGCTGAGCTATAAAAGCAAACAGAGGCATTTCTAATGACTGGTATTCCACTAGTGCCTAGAGACTCTGAGATCAGAGCCCCAACGTGCTAGGCACGGCACGTACATAGAATGAGACACAGTCGTCACCCTAAAGACCTTACCTTCTAAACAGATGAGGCAGACAAGGAGTGGGAGAAAGGAAGGAGTGTTATCCCCATTTAACACCTGGAGAACTGAGGCACACAGACATTAAGTGACTTGCCCAAGGACCTGCACTAACTCTATAGCAGAGCTGGACAATGAACCCAGATCTGATTTCCAGTCCCTGATAGGGGAACTCAGGCCTTCCCTCTACCCTAGGTTCAGCCCAGGACAGGCAGTCAGGGATCATTCTGCCAGTCTCCTTGCTGCCACCTCCCTGGGCATCTTCCTACCAACCAAGCCTTTCCCTGGGCTTTCTCCTTGCCTGAAAGAGCCTTCCTCTCTAGGCTGACCTTTCTTTCAGGGCTGGGACTTGCAGGGCTCTGCCCTGGAATCTCCCAACAAAATCCCAAACCAAAAATACCAATTTAGACCAGCTTCTGCACTCCTCAAGCTTGACTGGTCATCCCTCACATCTCCTAAGCCCCATTCCTCAACTGGACGCCTCTTGGACACGTTTTCTGGAAGTCCAGATCCTGCACTTTTATCAGGGTTCCTCTCACTGGAGCTGCTCCCCCCACCCATGTGGCTGCTCTATGTCTCTCCTGGCCTCCTGCCGGACATCTCTACCTAGGAAAGGATCTCAGATCCAACTCTCCCCCTGGGCTTTCTCCTGAGTTCTCTAATCTCTCATCCCAGAGAGTGACTACAGAGTTTCTCCTGACAGCCCCCATCTGCTCTAGACTTCCTTCCTTTATAGTAACCACCCAGCTCCTCCTCTCCCAGCTGGGACTCATCTTTAATTTAGCCTGGCCCACCCTCCAGGTGCAGCCAGGTGGGTTAATTGGCCTCTCAGGCCCACTTTAACACTTATAAAGCCAGGATGGGATATATATCTCATCAGTCTACCTCAGGTGTTCTCAAACTTCATTGCACCGTGACCCCCTTCTGACAATTACTACACAACCCCAGGTTGGGGGACCAAAGCCTGAACCCGCCCAAATCCCGCCACCTGGGCATAGGGGGAAGGCCAAGCCGAAGTCCGAGGGCTTCAGCCCAGGGTGGGAGAGCTGTAACCTGAGCCCTGTCATCCAGGGCTGAAGACCTCGGACTCAGGCTTTGGCCCCGGATCCCAGCAAGTCTAAGGCAGCCTTGGTGACCCCATTTAAAATGGGTTGTGACCCACTTTGGGTTCCCGACCGTTCTTTTCTGGGATGCTGTTGGAGTAGTTATAAATATTTTTACTAGCAGTAGATTTGTTCAGAAATCACAAATGAATCAAAGCATTATCAAGTCCCCAACACAAATTTCACCCTTTCCATATTTCTAGGATATCTGTGCATGGCTTGTTCTTAGATATTCTCCTACCCATCCATTTGTCAATTTGCTGTCTGAAAATAACCCTTCATTTTTTCCCCTTTGCAAACAAGAGGTTCCATTTGGAGCTGGGGTGCTTTCTGTGTGTTCAGCCGGTCACAGATCATTTTTCTTCTCCACAGATCGACTCCTATGATGTGACTGTGGCAGAAGACCTGGGAGAAATCCAGCTGCTAAAAATTGAGAAGCGAAAGTACTGGGTTCATGACGACTGGTACCTCAGGTACATCACTGTGAAAACGCCAGTAGGTGACCATCTGGAATTCCCATGTTACAGATGGATTACAGAGGATAAAGAGATTGTCCTCCGAGATGGAAGAGGTGAGCGTCATGAGAGAACTAGTAACCCCTAGCTCAGGAATTTAAATTTCACTGCTTTTGCGGGGACATGTTCTATGCCCTTGTTGTGGCCTCAGAGCTGGAGGATCTATCCAGCCCTGGGGCCAGAGGAGTTCTATGCCCCCGCTGATTACTGGGGGGACCTGTACCCCTGCTCCCCCTCCTTGTGCTCACCCCTGCCCCTAGAGCAATGAGGACTCCCCCTATCTTTCCCTCTCCTTCCAGAGACACCCAAACCCTCTCTCCAACTCCAGTTCCTTCTCTCCCACCTGCAAACCTACCACACCCCCTGTGGGATATATGCTCCTGGCTGACCGTGACCTCAGTGCTGGTTTATGAACTGTCCACTGGGTCTTGCACAGGGAAACGAGTTGGGTTACTTTGAGGACATGTGCTAAGGAGATTTTTTTTCCAGTGGTGGAGATGGTCAATACACTGTTCCTAAATTGCAGGCTGGCCTCAATGCTCAGTTTCCGGCTGATCCATTGCTGGAAAGCCTCTCTAGTCCTTGGCCGAGCATCCCCCGGCTGCCTAACCTTGAGACTCTAAAATATAGCAGTTTTCCAAGTATTATCCACCTGGAAACTGTCCCGTTTTCTAAAACCCAGGAAAGGGCAGCTTGGAATGAAATTCCAGTTCAGAGAGCATTAGGGCTGGCTGGGAAGTAGAATTCAACTAAGCTGTTTCATCCTGCTGTCTGTTACAGCTTTCCCCCTATTCCATTTTGTTTCTTACAGCTGTCCCCTTACTCCATCTTGTTTTTGTTCTCCTCCTGTGGCCGCCCCTCCCTGGCTGTTAAGTTGTTTACCAGGGCCACTGCCCTTCTCAAAGGGAGGTCCCCTTAAGTTGTTTACCAAGAGCCATTGCCCTTCTCAAAGGGAGGGCCACTTGTGCTGCGTGCTAAGTGGGACCCCTGCCCTGTTCAAAGGGTTGGTCCTGTTATCACCTTGTTAAACCTGGGCTTGGTGTAGGGTAGGCAATGTCCAGAGCTGCAAGACCTAATGTGTTTTTGAGATCCTGGGCATGAGTCATAGGCCTCATGTGCTTTTGAGTCCTGAGGTGGGAACTCACGCCTATGGTCCAGGACTCTGCCCAGGCACATCTCTATGCTCACCTGCAGTTTTTCCCTGTATCTCCTCCCCTGTGACAGAAGGAGCCTATCAGGATTACTGGTGGGGAAACTGCCTGAGATTGCCTTTAAGAACAGGCATTTTTGAAACAAACATCAGAAAGGTTCCTGCATTGCTACCTGGTCTGATCAGCCGGGGGTTCTGGAGGGTCCTTTCTCCGCTCTCGTTTTATTTTTGAGCGTACCCCCGTTTTTAAACCCCCCCCCCCACGAAGAACGAATTGCTGCCTGAGAGACCTCCTGATTATCAAGACCGTACCGAGCCCTCCTTGCTTCTTCTGATGTTGTTGCTGCTTCTGCCTTTGCTGCTGCCTTGGGGACTGGTAAGAATCCCTCTGTGAAACTTTCTATACTTTTATTACTTTAGCTGCTGGCTCTGTTTCCCCAGCACACAGACTCAAGCTAAACCTTGGTCTGTGTCTTAAAACCTCTCTTAAACTCCTTGGTCTGTATCTGTAATCTGTTTCTTGCTTTGCAGCACCTTTGCTGCTAGAAATAAGCCTGTGCCTTCCTGAACTGTATCCTGGGCTGCCAGCTTGCAGCCACCCCCCCGCTTGCAGCCACCACTAGTAAAATCCCCCTCCCCCCTTGGAGCTGTATCCTGGGCACACACCACTCTGCCCTCTGGAACTACCCCTAGTATAAGGTGCACCCATTAGGTTAGATTTTGTCTTTTAGTCTAGATAAGTTGTAATTTCATTTTGCATAGCTGTAGTTAAGTTAGGTTTAGAAAATTGCTTGCATTGTACCCTGTAAGTTAGGCTTAAAGAATTGTTGCATTGTGTTTTGTTACTTGCTAATTTGTGTAGTTTTGGTTAAGTTAAATCATAGATAAGATTTTGCTGTGTTTTGTATAATTGTCTCTCTGCTGTTTAAACTTGCAGCCTGACTGTTCTGTGTCTCCCTGAGTTTAAATCTCCCTCCACCACATGCTCCTCTTCCCCCATCCCCCAACCTCACTTCTCTACCACTTTCTTTCTCTCTCTCTCTCTCTTTCTCTCTGCTGTTCAAACTTGCAGCCTGTCTGCTCTCTCTCTTTCTAGCATAAAACCCCATTGGTTACCCCTTTTCTCTCTAACACACCTCACATTTTACATTTACACCACTGTGACACATTGTTTACCTAGAGTTGTTGGTTATTTAACACATTTTACCCATAACTGTTAGTTGGTTATATGCTGCTGTGACACACTCTTTACATAGAAATTGTTAGCTACCTGTTACATTTATACTTCAGTGTTAATTGGTTACCAACTGTATTGTATCCCACTGTATTGTACCCCACTATTGAAACCCCCTATCCCATTTACTAGAAGAACCCCCCCCATCATTGTCTATTGTAAACACCCTATACACCCCATCCCATCGTATTTCATTGTTAAATTCCCACCACTTCCTTTTTCCTTTAATAAAGAAATTAATTGGCACCCCACCTGTGTGGTAATTGCTCCCCAAGATCCCATATACCTGCTGGCAGGGACACCTGCAAGAGCCAGAAACAGGCTGATGGTGTGAAATGTGTCGGAGATAGCTGTTGGTGCTGTGCTGAGAAAAGTGCCCTAGCCCTTGTGTGCTACCCCTGCATTTTAACTGGCTCTGGTTACCCACTGCCAATACAGTACCGTGGCCAAAGACAGGCACTTCATTGGCTACATAATCCAGTTGCTCACAACTGTGCCTTTGTGGCAATTAAGTTTGACTGCTGCAATATGCTATAGTGTGCACCATTAAAAATACTGATCTAGTGCCAGTAGATATGGGGTGGGAACCAAGGGTTTAACCAGTTTTGCTGCATTCAGGTCATTGGCTGCATAATTAGACATGCAGCCCTAAGGAGTTTGCTTTTCAGTGGTTAAGGCCCTTAATAGTCGGGTGCCAACTTTTTTTCTCAGCTTCTGGCTCCCTCATTGATCTCTCCACCTGTGGGTTATTCGGAGGGGTAGGAGAGGGATTCTCCATAACTTGCCGTGGCTTTATTTCAACCCTTGCTTTCAAGAGAGGAAGGTGGTGTGTGGATTTCAGTTTGTAAAGAAGTAAAGAACATTAGCAAGATCCTGCCAGTAGCTTAACCAGACTGCATTGTCTACTATCAGCCCTGTTCCATCTGCCATTTCTACCTCTGAACCTTAAACAAACATTTCCTGAAAATCCCTAATGGCTTTATTTGCATTCTCTTTTGTGTATGTAAAGCGGGTCGGGTCTTGTCCATCACTTTTTCTTGTGGGTTGTCCTGTTAGCTGCTCTTTCTCTTCTATTCCCCATCCTTTCTAAGAAAGTCTCTGTCTCATTCAGTAACATCAGGGCCACGGGTTCAGAGCATCAAGCCATCAGTTTTGGAAAGCCTCTCTCTTTCTTCTGATCCTGAAGCTACCGGCATGGAACTTGGCATGGAAGAAACACTTGTTCTTTCAGTGTAAGAACAGAGAGTATGAACCTAGGAGAGGGATGTCAAGACATTTTCTAGCGTCAGCATTCTTCAGCAGAGAAGATTTAACAAGGCTGTATCTTCCTTGATCATATGTCGCTCCTCAACCTTAACCAACCTCCACCCTGTAGTGCGAGGACTTGTGCCCTGGCTCCATAGCTCAGGGGTTAAAGTGGTGGTCTCAGAATCCAGGGGTCATAGGTTCAACTCTCACTGGGGCCTGGATTGCAATCTCTGCCTCATACTCTCCTCACTGGTTCTTCCTCAGTTGCTTGTCACTCTTCAGCCTTAACCAACCTCCTTCCTGTACAGAGGGGCCTGGCTCCCTAGCACAGCAGATGAATATTCCAGTGTAGTCTGATGTGTAGAAGTTATTCTTAGAGACACTCTCCATGGCTGCAGGGCAGTAATTCTGAGGATGAAAATAACCCTTTTGCTGTTCAGACCCATTGTATTTCACTGGGCAGGGGGCAAACTGTCTGCTATAACTGAGTACAAGAGAGAACTGCAGCTGATTTGCTACAGCACATAGTAGGAGAACCCAGATAATGACACTTATGTCCCATTACCCAACTGGAGGATTAGACAGTGAAGGGTAAAGAAACCTCATAGCACTGTTTCTTCATTTGTTCACAGCAAAGCTGCACCGGGATGACAAGACTCAGATCCTCAAGCAGCACAGACGCAAAGAACTTGAAGAACGGCAAAAAATGTATCGGTGAGTTTCCTTTAACAGTCCTGCTTTGTGATGTCAGCTGCCCAGGGAGGCCTAGTTCTATTCCTAGCAGGTGAGTGTCCGTGGCACAAAATCACCATGGTGACTGGCACCTGTTTGTAAACAGGGTCTGAATGAGCTAGTGGTGAACTGGGGGGAAAGACTTCAGGAACAGACTGCATTTGCATGGACATGCCTACTCTGCATAGGTGTTCAGCACACAGAGTTTCTTTGCCCAAGTGATCAGTTGTGGCTGGTCTGGGGTAATGAAATGTTGTTACCTTATTGTATGAGTAAATGGCAGCAGAACTCTACTTAGCCTGTCCTGATTGAAGGGGTCACCCAAACCCAAACCTAAACAGGAGGTGGGGATGGCAAATCCCAATGAGAGCCACAGTGGGGAGGATGGTAGGTGCTTTGTGTAGTACCATAGCTAATTATGTTAATCTGAGGTATGATTATTGCTAGTTGAAAACTTTTCCCTTGGTGTGGACTTTGCCTAAAAGAGTCCTAGACATTTGACTCCACTTCCCTTTCCAGCGATTAAAGACAGAGCTGACTGGACTCAGCTGAGATCTTTGTTTCTGTTCAGTGATTATTAGAACTGAAATCACTGATGAGCATGTTTTGGGGCTAAGCTGTAGAACTGGTATTGGGACAGTGTTGCAGTGAAAGACAATGAAGAGGCAGCCACAGCAAGGTTCCCCTCTAGGCAGTGAAATCACTAAGGGCTGAGCTAAAGGGGGAAACCTCAGAACATGGCATTGCAGAAGTGGTGGTGAGCAGTAAACAGCAGCAGTGGTATGAGTGACAGAGAGGACAGTTGCAGCAAGTTGCCAGCTGTAGCAGAGATAATAGCAGCAGTGGTGAGCAGCGGCACAGATAGCAGCAGCAGTGGAGGCATTGCTCAATGCCCCCCTCCTTCCAGGGGTGGGAGGTGAATCCATGTGAATGCACCTCTGAACTCTGGATTGTCACTGACCAAAGCCAATCAGCTGAGAGTGGGGAGCAGCAGATGGAAAGGGGAGTGGCATGTTAAAGGGACATTCATTCGTTGGACTTTCACAATGCAAAGTGGGAAACTGAGGCAAAGGATGCTGCCCAACATACTGTAGGGTGGATGTTTGCTTATGGTAATGTGCTTTTGAATGGTGGTTGTGGTGTTTTCCCAGATTAACGCTGGTTCCAATTCCTCTTTTAATAGAAGTTTTCTTTTGCTATACACAGGCGCCGTGCTTGTGAGTGGGGAAGTGTTGCTTCTTAGCAGCGCCTAGGAATGGTGTGTTGTTTTCATGGATTACAGGGTGGGGGCTCAAGCCAGTTCTGTTTTGCATTGTTGTGAGGAACCTCTAGCTATTGAACCTGGCCCTTGTTGCTCCCGACTCCTCTGGGGAGAAGGGTTACAAGCTGGCAGCTTCCACAGAGTGGCCGAGCACTGGATGGAGACAGAACGTCCCTCTGGCTCCCGGAGCAGGTCTCTTCAGGTCAGGGTTAAAGCAGGCTGGAAGGACGGTGCAGTCAGGCTTGCCCGGATGCTGCAAATACCATACCAGTTCTGTGAGCAGACAAAACCCTTCACTCACCCATATTGTCTAGATGACACATTTCACCGAGGCTGAATTCATTGACGCAATTCATTCCAGTGCTTAATCACTGACAGTTAGGCAGTTTTTCCTAATGTCCAAACTAAACCTCCCTTGTTGCAATTTAAGCCCATTGCTTCTTGTTCTATCCTCAGAGGTTAAGAAGAACAATTTTTCTCCCTCCTACTTGTAACAACCTTTTATGTACTTGAAACTGTTATCATGTCCACTCTGTCTTCTTTTTTAGACTAAACAAATCCAGTTTTTTCAATTTTCCCTCATAGATCATGCTTTCTAGTCCTTTAGTCATTTTTGTTGCTCTTCTCTGGATTTTCACCAATTTGTCCACATCTTTCCTGAAATGTGGCACCCAGAACTGGACACAGTACTCCAGTTGAGGCCTAATCAGTGTGGAGTAGAGCGGAAGAATTACTTCTCATGTCTTGCTTACAACACTCCTGCTAATATATCCCAGAATGATGTTCGCTTGTTTTGCAACAGTGTTACACTGTTGACTCATATTTAGCTTGTGGTCCACTACGACCTCCAGATCCCTTTCTGCAGTACAGACGCTCCCCAGTTACACAAACCCGACTTACGCAAATCCGCACTTACGAAAAAAGTTCCGTAAGCTAGAAACTTTTTTTTGTTTTTTTTTTTTTTTTGGGGTGGGGGGGGTTGTGTAATTGTCGGAGATACGTTCCCAACTTACGCAAAATTCGAGTTACACAAGGCATTCCGGAACGGAACACTTGCGTAAGTTGGGGAGTGTCTATACTCCTTCCTAGGCAGTCATTTCCCATTTTGTATGTGTGCAACTGATTTTTCCTTCCTAAGTGGAGTACTTTGCATTTGTCCTTATTGAATTTCATCCTATTTACTTCAGACCATTTCTCCAGTTTGTCCAGATCAGTTTGAATTTTAATCCTATCCTCCAAAGCACTTGCAACCCCTCCCAACTTGGTATCCTCCGCAAACTTTAGAAGTGTACTCTCTATGCCATTATCTAAATCATTGATGAAGATATTGAACAGAACCGGACCCAGAACTGATCCCTGCGGGACCCCACTCATTATACCCTTCCAGCATGACTGTGAACCACTGATAATTACGGGTTTTCCAACCAGTTATGCACCCACCTTATAGTAGCTCCATCTAGATTGTATTTCCCTACTTTGTTTATGAGAAGGTCATGCAAGACAATATCAAAAGCTTTATTAAAGTCAAGATATACCACATCTACTGCTTCCCCCTTATCCACAGAGGTTGTTACACTGTCAAAGAAAGCTATCAGGTTGGTTTGACGTGATTTGTTCTTGACAAATCCATGCTGACTGTTACTTATCACCTTATTATTTTCTAAATGTTTGCTTAATTATTTAATTTTTTGTTTTTTAAATTAATGGAGATATCCTATCTCCTAGAGCTGGAACGGTTCTTGAAAGGTCATCAAGTCCAGCCCCCTGCCTTCACTAGCAGGACCAAGTACTGATTTTTGCCCCTAGATCCCTAAGTGGCCCCCTCAAGGATTGAACTCACAACCCTAGGTTTAACAGGCCAATGCTCAAACCACTGAGCTATCCCTCCCCATTGCTCCATTATCTTTCTGGATACAGAAGTTAATCTGACTGGTCTGTAATGAGACAGAGGCTTCCTTCAAAATGATGGGAAACAGAATAGAAAGAGCAGCTACCGGGACAATTCCCGAGGAAAAGTTCTGGACAAGACCAGCTTTACATGCACAAAAGGGAATGCAAATAAAGCCATTTGGAATTCAAGGGTAATGGCTGTTTAAGGTTCAGAGGTAGAAATGGCAGCTCTATCAGGACAGAAAACAAACAATGCAATCTGCATCTGACTGGCAATCTGACAGGCTTTCTAATGTTCTTCCTGCTTCGCAAACCACCTTCCTTTGGTTTGAAATAAAAATTTCCCACTCAGATTCCAACACAATGGGCACAGTGTAAGAACATTAGTATAGTAGAAAGTACCACAGCATTGTGCCTCCTTTAGGTAGCATTAGTTTTCTTCTAAGCTGTTAAGGGGGTTCTGCGTCTGTGTAGTGTTGCCTTTTGGAAGAGAACAAACTTAGCCTGAGCACTTTAAGCTGTTAGAAACTTTATGACCCTTTTTCTGCATAAGAGTAAGGCATGCCAGCCAAATGTACATCCCACTAAATGATTTCTGCAGTTTTAGCTGGATACAGTACTATTTATTTCCAGCCTAGAGGCAGAATGTGGTCTAATGGGCTGAGCATGGGACGAGACAGCAGGGACTTCTGAGAACTTATCCTAGTTCTGAGGCATGTCACCTTTCCATGTGTTTCCTTATCTGTAATGTGTGTTTCTATTATTAATAAAATGGTGTTGTATTGCTGTGTGCTGGCCTGTTCCATCACAGTGCTGGCTGTATGAGAGGGTGGAGTGAGTGAGTCCTATATTTTATACTTGCATACCCATATCTTATGAACCAAATCATAAGAGGTGCTAAGCAACTGCAGCTCCTAGTGAAGTCAAAGGGCATTTCAGTGCCTTCTGGGTTGTGGCCCTATATATACATTATGGGCCTGATTCTTAGCTCCGAAACATGCTCATCAGTGACTTCAGTTCTAATAATCACTGAACAGAAACAAGGATCTCAGCTGGGTCTAATCAGTTCTGTCTTTAACCACTGGAAAGGGGAGGGGGTCTTCCACACCTGTTAGCTTTCACCCAACCCTTCTTTAAAAATTTTCCACAACCTTTTTGTTCTACATGCCAGCAGTCTGGTTCCATTTTGGTTAAGGTGGAGCCCATCCCTCCTGCATAAGCTACTCCCGCCCCAAAAGTTTCCACAGTTCCTAATCAACCTAAATCCCTCCTCCCTACGCCATCGTCTCATCCATGCATTTAGACCATAGCGCCTAGGAGCTCTAGTCAAGGACCAGGATCCCATTTTGCTAGGCGCTGTACAAACACAGAACAAAAAGATAGGTCCTGCCCAAAACAGCCGACAATGTTCTCTCTAGTTGCATTGCTCACTGCTGTGAACCATATGCCTCAGTGCCGTGAATGATATTTCTAGCAGACTCACCAGGGATACTGATAATGACATATTTATAACAATGCCTTTCATTCTGAAGGAACCAAACATGCTTTATTTACACACACACACTGTAGGTCTGATTCCCCATTGCCAGGCATGGCCATTTACACCTGTGCAAAGTGGTGTAAACACACTACTCATTTCATAGCCTTTGACACCCACTGCACACAGAGGTCAATGACTACACAAGGTGCAAAGCTGTGGAGAATCACATCACCATTAATGACTGCTTCTTGGAGCTGCTAGTCCTGGAACCCACAAGGGGAGAAGCAATTCTTGATTTAGTCTTAAATGGCATACTGGATCTCTTCCAAGATGTGAATATAGCTGAACCTGTTGGTAATAGCGACCATAATGTAATTAAATTTAACTTCCTCGGGGGGGCAGGAAGGGGGAAGAAATACCAAAAACACTCACCACAGTAACAGTTAACTTCACAAAGGGGAGCTACACAAAAATGAGGATGCTGATTAGCTAGAGATTAAAAAGATCAGTGACAAGGGTAAAATACCTACAAGCAGCCTGGAGACTACTTAAAAACACCATAATAGAGTCTCAGACTACATATATACCCCAAATAAAAAAAAAGACCATAGGAGGACTGAAAGAATGCCACCATGGCTAAGCAGAAGAGTAATGGAGGCAAAAAGGCATCCTTTAAAATTTGGAACTCAAATCCTAATGGGGAAAATAGGAAGGAGCACAAACTCTGTCAAGTAAAATGTACAATTATAATAAGGCAGGCCAAGAAAGAATTTGAGAAGCAACTTGCTAAAGATGTAAAACCTCAGAGTAAAATTGAAGCCAGAAGCCTCCCAAACAGTCAGCAGGGCCACTAGACAACAAAATCGTTAAAGGAGCACTCAGGAAGACAAGGCCATTGCAGAGGAGCTAAATGAATTCTTTGCATCGGTCTTCACTGCAGAGGATGTGGGGGAAATAACCACATCAGAGCTATTCTTTTGGAGTGACAGATCTGAGGAACTGTCCCAAATTGATATGTCAATAGAAGAGGTTTTGGAACACATTAATAAACTAAACAGTAATCAGTCACCAGGACCAGATGGTATTCCCCCAAGAGTTCTGAAGGAACTCAAATATGAAATTGCAGAACTACTAACTGGTATGTAACCTATCATTCAAATCAGCTTCTGTACCAGATGACTGGAGGATAGCTAATGTGATGCCAATTTTTTAAAAAGGCTCCAGAGATGATCCTGGCAATTACAGGCCAGTAAGCCTGACTTCAGTACCAGGCAAACTGGTTGAAACTATAGTAAAGAATAGAATGATCAGACACATAGATGAACAGAATATGTTGGGGAAGAGTCAACATGCCTTTTGCAAAGGGAAATCATCCCTCACAAATCTATTAGAATTCTTCGAGGGAGTGAACAAGCATGTGGACAAGGGTGATCCAGTGGATATAGTGTACTTAGATTTTCAGAAAGCCTTTGACAAGGTCCCTCACCAAAGACTCTTAAGGAAAGTAAGTAGTCATAGGACAAGATGGGAGGTCCTCTCAGGGATTATTAACTGGTTAAAAGACAGGCAAGAAATGGTAGGAATAAATGGTCAGTTTTCAGAATGGAGAGAGGTAAGTAGCAGGGTCCCCCACAGATCTGTATAAGGACCTGTGTTATTCAACATATTCATTAAGGGAAAAGGGGATGAGCAATGAAGTGGTAAAGTTGGCAGATGACACAAAATTATTCGAAATAGTTAAGTCCAAAGCAGACTCGGAGGGAATCAGAGGGGATCTCACCAAACTGGGTGACTGGGTAACAAAAGGGCAGATGAAATTCAATGGTGATAAGTGCAAAGTAATGTACAGTGGAAAAAATCATTCCAACTATACATATACAATGATGGGGTATAAATTAGGTCTGACCCTAAATTCCCTCTAAGCTGCGCAGCTGCGCAGCAGCCTATTAAGTACCGCACAGTTGCTCAGGGCTGCGGCGGGGAGCGATGCCACTCCCCCAGCCCTGGAACTGCCACAGCAGGGAGAGGTACCTCTTCCCGCCAACCCCAGCCCAGTCCCGGACCTATTGCAGTTGGGGGAGAGGCGCCCCTCCCGCAGCCCCAGCCCAGCCCTGCCGCGGCCTTGGGAAAAGCACCTATCCCGCAGATCCAGCCCAGCCCCAGACCTACTGTGGCTGGAGGAGAGGCACCCCGGCCCCAACCCAGCCCCGGCCCGGACCTGCCACAGCCAGGGAAGAGGTGCCTATCCTGTGGCCCCAACCCCGGAGCTGCCGCATCAGGGAGAGGCAGGGAGAGATGCTCTCCTCCAGCCCTAGACCTGTCGCGGCCAGGGGAGAGGCGATTATCCAATGGCCCTAGCCCCGGAGCTGCCGCAGCGGGGAGAGGCACTTCCCCCTCCCCCAGCCCCAGTGCTGCTGTGGGGAGAGAGAGATGGGGAGTCCTCTCTCCCTGACGTAGCCCCGGGGCAGCCTTCACCCCAAACTCCTCATCTCCGGCCCCACCCCAGAGCCCACACCCCCAGCCGGAGCCCTCACCCCCCACACACACACCCCAACCCTCTGCCCCAGCCTTGAGCCCCTCATCGCTGGCCCCACCCTCCCACACTCCGAACCCCTCAGCCCCACGCCCACTACATGAATTTTGTTATGTGCAGCAACATGGAGGTGATATGAAGTTGTGGTGGCCAAAAGTGTAAGTGGGTTCAAAAAAGAACTGGATTAGTTCATGGAGAATAAGTCTATCAATGGCTATTAGTCAACCCCATGCTCTGGGTGACCATAAACCCCTGAATACCAGAAGCTGGGAGGAGAAGACAGAGATGGATCACTCCATGATTGCCCTGTTCTGTGCAATTCCCCTAAAGTGCTGGTGCTGGCCAGTGTTGAAGACAGGATATTGGGCAAGATGGACCATCATCCGACCTAGCATAGTAGCTCTTTTATCCTTACGGCAATACAAATAATTAATAACAATGACATTAAAGATACTATGCTGTGCTGTTTACATGGTTGACACCACTCCCTTTCCTTTTTTCCCTCTTCCCTTTCTCAGATGGAAGGAATGGCATCCCGGCTTTCCTTTAAGCATCGATGCGAATTGTCACAGTGACTTGCCTCGCGACATCCAGTTTGACAGTGAGAAGGGAGTCGATTTCGTTCTGAACTACTCCAAAGCGTACGTGTTTCTGTAGAATTTCTGATCAGAAAAGCTGGGAATGGGGGACATACATGAAATTGTATTTTGTTCAAGATGTTTCCCTTCTTTTAAATTTAAAAACTAGAAATTTCATTGGGATATTGAAGTTTGGAAATTTGGAAGTGGTTTTATGGTTGGTCAATAAATGGGGAAGATACTGCAGACCTTCCCCCCCAATTTGTCTTTTTTTTTTTTTTTCATTTCAAAATTTGAACCATTTGGAGCTTTGAGCTGGAAAAGTTTCAGGCATGACACTAAATCGTGCTTTGGGGATCAAAGGGGAGCAAAAGAGACATTGGAGACAAACCAAGGTACAGGGAATGTCTGCTGAGCAAAGACTGGGCATGCAGTGTACAATACCTTTTGATGGGATAACCCACAATTAAACATAACTCGTCTGAAGCATGTGGGTTAGTGAAATCTCCAGCCAACCCACCAACATCTGCATCTCTCACATCACTCATGAAATATGGTCATGACCATTCATCAGCATTAAAGATCCCATGGAACTCTTAGTACAGGGGGAATGAGACAGTCACCAGCTGATGGACAGCCCTCACTGAGAATAAGCCTGTCCTATCCACCAGGGGCTGGACTAGACAAGCCGGTATATCATTCCATCTCTGATTCTATTAATCATTTGGTATCTTAATTTTTTAAAATGCTGTTTTAAAAGCTGTGCTGTTGCCCATTAGAGGAACCAGACATCATTAATGTCAGCCAACATGACTTGATCCAAACTAAGGACTATTATTTCCCAGAGTCCAGCTGACCACCTGGATTGTCCCAAGCCATGATCTCATTGGGCCTTCTTTATGATGTCACAGCCATGCCCCAACTCACAGCAATGCGTGTTTGGCCTTCACCACCAAAACAAGAGGAAAATGCCTTCGCACATCGCGTTACATAGAATTCTACTATTGTTAAATTGGTGGGTGGGAGCGCGAGAGAGCATCCATCCCCCTCAGCCACACCTGGTCCCACAGTGGCATTTCTCTTTTTCTTCTCCCTGCTACTTTTCCTTCTCCTAGGAAGGATTTTTCATAGTGGATGGACACTGAATGTTTTAAAACTTTTTTTGAAATGCAAATATGGCCCTTGAAGAGAAGGAGCCGGACTCTATATAGCAATGAGCTCCCTATTGAGACCTTTCTCCAGCAGCTGCAGGCACTTAGCCTTCCATCTTATGCTACCCAGTGTACTCAAGGCATGAACGAATAGCTGACTAATGCACCCCCTCTTATGGCTTGGTCATGACAGCAGGAGAGACATCTGGGTGTTACAGCACGTGATTAAGTTGATGTTACAGATCATAGTCCAATGTTTCCCCTTTGACTGATGCTCACAGTTAGTAAATACCTATTCTGCTTAAGGGCCAGATTCTGATACCTCTACTCACTGTGCATAGTACCCTACTAGTCACATAGTCCCATTAGTTTCAGTGAGACTATTTGAGGAATGTCACAACTGGGAATTGGATGGTGAACCTGACTGGATGGAGCAGGAGTCAAACCAAGGGTCAAAGCTAGAGTCGGAGTCAGAGAGTCAAGCCAAGGATTGGAGCCAGAGTTGGAGACCAGATGCAGGGAACAGGAATAAGACAGAAACCAGGAGCAGGTCAGGTCAGGTAGCATAGAATAGCATATGGCAGGGTCTGTAGCAGCAGCAAGCTGGGATCCACACTGTTGTGCAGACAACTCCTTATGTCTCTTCTGGCTTAAATAGTGTATCCGGCCCAATCAGGTCCCTGTGGGTGGTACCTTTAGTGGTGCTTAAGGCCTTAGGTCTACCAATTCTCCAATTAGTTGAGCCATTGGGATGCGGGGGGGGGGGGGTTGTAGATGCAGCAGTGGCCTGCAGGCCTGGGCCCAGGCCCTGTGGATCCTTACAAGGAATACGTTTGGGATTTTCAAAGATGCTTAAGGGAATTAGGTGCCCAGATTTGGGTGCCTGACTCCCTTAGTCCGCTTTGAAAATCACTCAACACGAGAGAGGGGTTTTTTTTGAGATAGCATTTCCCTTATTCTTAATCCAGTGCCCCCATATTCTTATTAATGATGGGCGGGGGAGAAGGGGCGCAACTCCTTGGTAAGGGAAAAAGGGCAGGAAAGTTAAGCAAAAGAAGTTTTATGATTTATAGATACCAGGAGCGCTAACTGTTTCATAGATTCCTTGATTGGTAAGGCCAGAAGGGGGACCCTAGAGATCATAGTCTGACCTCCTGTATAACACAGGCCAGAGAATTCCTGCTCTTGTGTTGAGCCTGTAACTTCTGGCTATGCCTTTGCCTGCTAGATTAAAGAGTCCTCTTACCCAGGGCCAGCTCTAGGCACCAGCAAAACAAGCTGGTGCTTGGGGTGGCACATTTTTAGGGGCGGCATGGCCGGCGCCAGAATGCCGCCTCTAAAAATGTGCCCCGGCCGCCCTAGCTCACCTCCGCTGCTGCTGCCACGGTGCGCGAAACAGCTGATTCGCGCGCCG
>NW_020664661.1:5594541-5604755 GCF_002925995.2 Terrapene triunguis | reverse complement strand
GTTTCGCGCTCCGCTGCTCCCCCTCCCTCCCAGACTTGAGAGCCTGGGAGGGAGGGGGAGACTCTGAGTGGCCGCGGCGCGGGCGCCGCTTCTCCCCCTCCCTCCCTCCTAGGCTTGAGAGCCTGAGGGGAGGAGGCAGGGCTGGGGATTTGGGGAAGGGGCGGAGCTGAGGCGGGGCCGGGGGTGGGGTAATTAAAGAACGGGGGGGGCGGCCAAAATTGTTTTTGCTTTGGGCGGCAAAAATCCTAGAGCCGGCCCTGCTCTTACCGCAAATATTTCCCATGTAGGTACTTAGAGGCTGTGATCAAATCGCCTCTTAACCTTTGCTTTGATAGGCTTTGTCTTTCTAAAAGCAGAAGTGTAACTGAAGTCTGCAGTTGTTGCCAACAGACTGTAAATGCTGAACAGATTATTGAGTTTCATTTCTCCATAAAGGCCAGATTTGTCAATGAATTTGACTTCCAGAGACATGGATCTGTTTGTGTCGAGCATAACTCTGCAAGCAGTTGTCAAGTTGTTAGTTGCATTATTTCTCTCTATATATTTATTGGGTTTCTAAAGAACAATCCTTTAATTTATTGTCAGTGACATAAGGTGTTTAGAGAGACAGGGTGGGTGAGGTAATGTCTGTTAGTGGACCAACTTCTGTTGGGGAGAGCAACAAGCTTTCAAACCCACACAGAGCTCTTCTTCAGGTCTTAAGGTGTTTTGCAATGTATCCCTTTCTGAGTTCCTCATTTGATACCATAGGCGGGCCTGATGTGGAATCAGTAACTGCTCTATCAAACTTCAAATGCCACTGTTTCGTCATGCAGGAGGGGAAATGGCCTCTTTACAATATCATCTTACATTTATATAGCACCAACCAGCCTGCAGGATTCCAAAAAGCAGTTTACAAACTAGATACAAGAATCGTTTCACCCACCACTGAAATGCAGCTGCCTCTGGGATAGAATGCAGCAGTAGCTGAGCAGTGCACAACAAAATGGCTCAACTCGTTAGGACAAGAAGGGAAGAGAAATACAATTTGAAACTGCCAGGACATAGGGGGTAAAGATGTAAAATAAGCAGTGATAGTGTCCAAAATATTCTAAAGTACTGTAGATCAGTACTACTGGAGAATCCTGGAGGTGTTTTTTTTAAAGCCTAAGCCTAGTGGGATTTTTAGAAGTGCCTAACTCCCTTTGAAATCAATTGGACTTAGGTGCCTAACCCATTTAGGTGCTTACATAAATCCCACTAGGTGCAAAGCAGCATGTTCAGGCACCTAAATATCCTTGTAAGTTCAGTCCCTAGGAGCCCAAGTTCCATGGACTTTCACTTAGTGAAGTCACTTAGGCACTGAATATTTTGCTTAAGAGACACTCTCTGGTGGTTAGAGCAGAGTACTGGGTGTCAGGACTCCTGGATTCTTTTCTTGAGGGGGACTGTGTTCTGTGGTTAGAGGAAAGGGGGTGGGGATCTTCAGTGGTATCAGGAATTCACCCCAGAAACTCTGTGCTCAGATCTGCCACTGGCTTTCTCTGTGTCCTTAGTAACGTGAGTAGCAGTGTGCAATACTCTGCTCTAGTGCCCAGTCCAAAGTTAGGGGAAGGGACCTGTTACTGCTGACAGCTAGGGGAGTTCTCCTTTAGCTCAGGTGGTAGAACTTTGGGGACTGTAAAACCAGGGTTCCAAGGCCAGGATTTTATAGGGTGGGGTATGGGATTCATCAGATAATTGGGTCTGGTGGCTGAAATGTGCGAATCATTGATGCTTTACCAGACCATGTGAAAGTTGGCTGTTCCAGTCTGTGCAGACTGTTGGTGGTGTAGGATTCATACCGCCTGGGTTTAGCTCATGACGCTTAGTGAAAACAGTTCCCTGCCCCTGGTTTTGCATTGGAGCCAAGGGAAGTGACACGTTTTGCAGCCTGAGGCTGGTTCGGCAGCTCTTCGAATGATCTCTAGCAGAGCTACAAGCAAACCAGGGCTGAGTTCAGCGTTTGTGATGAAACCACGCAAGCCTCTTCTGGTTTCAGGGTTACTTGCAAACATTTTGCCCAGGTCAGCTCTGTGGCTCACCTTCCCAGTCCAATGGGAAGTCAGGGAGGAGGCTTCATGCGTATTTGTAACTATGGCGCTCCGAGAAGCATGCAGGAAGGACGGTATTGTGACGTTCGCTTGCTCTTCAGGGAGCAGTGCCTGGAACTGCATAGAACAGGCAACTCAGTGTTATACAGTCACAACATGGGCTTAGAACAAAGTGGGGGCAACCCCACAGAAAGAGATCCATGCAAGAGAAACTGGCGAAAGCTACTGAGGCTACTCCCTCAGTCCAGACACTGGCTGTGCATGCTCGCGAAGGCATTTAGGAGGATCCCCTAAAGAGGCATTATAGATCCAGCCCTCATCCAGGAACATGTTCCTTATTCTATTATTATTAGATCTGTGCCAATTCCCTTAACTGTTGCACAAGTTATTTACAAGCTTTTAAAGCACATATTCTCAAGGAGATGCTACCTATATGCTAGTGCAAGATGCCTGCTCCCCAACCTCAAGGGACTACATTGCAGGGCCCTTTGGTGACATAGTAAGAGCAGCCACATGTAAAAGCCAGCTGTGGTATTTGCAGCATGTTACCAGATATCTTGATAATAGTGAAAAGAATTACACAGAGCATTTAGAAGAGTGGGGAAAGTCAGCATCTCCAATGGGTTACCCCCACTTCCTAGGAACCTAAATCTTTAAGGCAGCTGTTCTCCAGAAGCGATGTGATACGTCAGACACATGCAAGGAAAGGAAATTGGGAAGCAGTTTTATTATGGAAGAAATAAAATCAGTGCTGTGGGGCTGGGATGCCTGTCCCTGGAAGTGGCTGGGACCCAGAACTGGAAAACCCATGGCAGGATTAGCATTCAGGTGAGGGTCTGTGTTGTAGAGAAAGGCAGTGAAGGGTGTTTGTAAGCACAGAGTATAACTGGGAGGAATGGGGTGAACATGAGCCAAGGGAAAATGTGCTAACTATGGAATAGTCTCCCAGGCGGAATGGTGTAAGCGCCATCACCTGGAACATTTAAAACTGAACTCAATCTCAGGAGGTTACTGAGGAAAGTCACATGTAAGCCGGTGTTCGGAGCACAGGGTGACTAATCTAGAAGGTGTGGATGTCTGGCAAACCCCAAAGCTCACCCTGAACTCTGTGCCAGAGTCCCAGAGTATATGGCTGTGCTGGGCCAGCAACCTGCAAGTGAAGATACCATATTGCAAACAATTCCCAGCCACATCTACCTCACTCCTATGCAGTGCCCCGATTGCCAATGAAGAGAAGAGTTTTGTTCTGAGTTCCTGGGGGGGAAGTTGTTCAAAAAGAGGAAGCATTGTGGTTTCCTTTCCAGTGAACTGGCTTTTAAACAGCTGGGCATGGTTGCATGCATGTCTCTCCCTGTAGCAGAGCAAA
Organism: Terrapene triunguis; assembly: GCF_002925995.2. NCBI lineage: Eukaryota > Metazoa > Chordata > Testudines > Emydidae > Terrapene > Terrapene triunguis. The sequence goes on along the minus strand of NW_020664661.1, from coordinate 5,601,317 downwards.
GGGGCATGGTAATCTCATGCTCTAGACTAAAGCCAGGAATTGCAGAGGAGGTTGCCGTCCATTACGCAATGATTGCAAGTTGCATCAGTGTAAGTAGGCAGCTGGAAATAACTGTTTCTGCAGTTGGGATTCTCACGTTAGTTTTGAATCTGCAGAGACCAATCATTTCCTTTTCAATTCTCTGAATTATATACTCTCCTCCTGCTGCCTCGGGATTCGAGTTTGTTACTCCCGTTGGCATCATTAGGATGATGTGTATAACTTCGTAAGAACCCAGGTGTGAGAAGAAGACTTTATAGTGATGGAGAAAACCCCAGCTCCATTCTTAGATTGCGACGTGGGTTTGTCCAGTCAGTATATTGGGGTCGCATACAACCAGGGTTCCAAAGTGGCCTTGAATTTTGGGTGCCCCCCTTTGTGAATGTCTAACCAAAGGTGCTTTGGGCTTGAGTCTCAGAGGTTTTGAACACCTGTAGCTCCCACTGGCTTCAACTGGAGACATGGGTGCTCAACCCTTCAGAAAAATCCGGCCCAAGGATCTCAAGGTGGGTACCCAAAATCAATGGCCACTTCTGAAAAAATCGTGCTTTAATGTCTCTATGGGGCTGGTTTATTTAGCTCCCCAACAGCCGTGCCACCTCCATGTTGGCCTCTCCCAATCTAAGCAGGATCAAGACAGGTCAGTACCTGGGTGGGAGACCTACAATGCCAGAAAAAAATTATGAAGGGAGGTATTAATTCTGGAGGTGGTACAGTTCCTTCAGCATCTGTACTGATCTGATGCTCCAGAAGGAGACACTGCTGCTAGAGGTGCTGTCTTTTGCCTTCTGTTTTATGTCTCATACAAAAGCACCTATGGAATCTAAAGATCCCACGGCACATCTTGCAAGTATATGGGAGTTAATCCTGGTGTCATGTTCCCATCTGGGGATTTACATTCTCACTCCCTCTTCTCCTTCTACGGTTTCAAGCAGTATGATATTCTGCACTTCCTATCTTAAACTAAACTATTGTGTCATGTGTGGTTGCTGTGCACTGTTAAAAAGCAACAGTGTTCCACCCCAGAGGCAGCTGCAGTTTGGTTAGGGTTGCCAACCCTCTAGGATTGTCCTGGAGTCTCCAGGAATTAAAGATTAATCCTTAATTAAAGATTATGTTGTGTAATGACACCTCCAGGAATATGTCCAGCCAAAACTGGCAACGCAGGTAGGGTTTGAAATGATTTTCTGCATATTTAGCTTTGTAAAGGTAAGTGTTTTGTTAACTTGCTAGTTAGGGCTTTAGAACCTGCTGGGTCTGGCTGGACAGGAAATTTAAACTGGACAGGCAGCTCCCAAGTAGGGACTGTAAATTCACTTATAATTCTGCTCACTTCTTGCTTCTTCCTGAGACTCATCCAACAGCCAATGACCCTCTGGGGGAAGCAGCCCTTCCTGTTATTTCGCCTTAGCCTAAAATCATGTCCATGCTTTAGTCTCCCTTCTTGATGCTCAGAGAAGGGCCTTCTCTTGGTCCTTGTATGATCCTTTCTGATCCCTATAAACTAGGATCAGATGTCCTGTAAATCACCTCCTTTTCCGGCTACACAGATCCACCAGCTTTCCCTCTTAGTGCACCACTCAGGTACCTCTTGTTACTTCTTCTGTTATAATCTTGGTACCCAGAAACAAATGGACGATTTCACACCTGACCCTGTTTAGCATCTTATCTCCCTGGATTCATGGATAAATTCCCCTCTCAGTGCAGCCAAACACCTTCCCCCCCCCCCCCCCCCATTTGCTGCCATCACTTTCTGGGGGCCCTTTTGCAAACTATTTCTTCCTGCCACTCCAGCCTTTTGCCCTCCCTGGCTGTGTCTAGTGCTGTCCTAGTCAAGGGGCACAAATCTGCCTTGACTGACAATGAATTCACTCTTCTGGCCACTTTCCCACAAGCTGTTACTTCAGATCCTCAGGTAGTCTCCGCAGACGTCCCTTGCTCATTGCCTGGTTCACCTTAGTGTTGCTGGTCAGTTTCTACTCAACAAATTGTCAGTGTCAGCACAAAGTCACTCCTCCATTCCAGCCCCAGTGTCAGGACAAAGCCCTCCTCCGGTCCAGCCCGCTCCTCACCTTTCAGTTGAAAGAAGTGATTTCTTTTTAATAATACTAAAGCTTTGCATGGGCATAGCACTTCACTAACTTTAAGCCCATGGGGTAAATCAAGCTGATTATCTCTGTTTATAGGTGGGAAAACTGAGGTACCGAGCGGTGAAGTGATTTGACCAAAGCTATAGAGGAAGCCTGTGTCTGAGCTGGGATTAGAACTGGGGAGTGTCTGACTTCCAGGCCTGTGTTCAGACTATTTCTTAAATCAGATTATTTGGTTCTTGAGATTTTCACTTAATTAAATAGAGCATCACATTATCCCACTGACTGAATAACACAGAGAGTTCTCAAAGCATCCCACCCTTACTGTTTTATCAATTCATGTTGCCATTTATTATAACTTCTTCGGCCTCTCTGTTAGCCAGTTATTAATGTCAGCGCCAGACTGAGGAATGCTATCTACTGGCCTGGCTTCCCACATGATGTATTATCGGCTAGTTCGCTAAAACCCTACTAGATTACACCCATTGACATCATGCCCTCTTCTACCACTCCGAGATTAGATTTTCCTGGTGTAGGTTTTGGATGTGGCTCTTGTTTAGACTGTTGGTCCACTGAGTGCAGTATCCTGCCTCTGTCCATGGCACATACCTGTTACAGATGAAGGCAAAACAAATGAACATATTTCTGCTGCAGTAACACCCTTGTAAAGACAAGGGACAGAGAGCTGACTGTCTACAAGTCAGTCAGAATGCAATGGAAAAGAGGACTGTGGCCGGGGGGGGGGGGCGTGGAGGAAGGTAACAATAAAACAATCACATCCTGGTTTTGCAGTAATAGGCACAAGGGGAAAATCCTCCATAGCTCCTGCAATAATAACCTTGTGTCCAGAAGCATGAGATTCTGATGCTGAGACCTACGTAGAACAAGTAGGATTTTCAAAGGGAGTTAGGTGCCTAAATCACGTAGGCGTGTTTGAAAACTCCACCCTTAGTCCACTCCCCAGAAGACAGTTGGCCACATCATACGCCACCCCTACAATTAGCACTAATGTCACTTGCTGGGTTTCGTGTGCGGGTGCTGGGTGGTGCTAGCGGCCGGTGGGATACAGATCAGGCCAGACGATCTGGTGGAGCTTTCTGACCTTAAACTCATAGGCTGAGAGATTTTCAGGCCAGAAGGGACCATCGTGATCATCTAGTCTGACCTCCTGCACATCGCAGGCCACAGAACCGCACCCACCCACTCCTGCAATAGCCCCCTAACATCTGGCTGGATTACTGAAGTCCATGGTTTAAGGTCTTACACTGTGGAGAAACTTGCTCTGCGACTGCTGGTGCGGCTTGTATTCTGGAGACCAGGTTGAGTGAAATTCCAGGCAAGGTAGTTGGGGCTGACCTAGGATTTGGAAGACCTGGCTTCAAGTGTGTTCTCTGCCACAGGCTTCCTATTTTGTGACCTTGGGCAAGTCACTTAGGGCCGAATCTTCAAAGATGCTTAGTTGCCTAAGTCCCATTTAAATCAATGTGCATTAGGCACCTAAGTCCCTTTGAGGAGCTATGGCTTAGTCGCTCTGGGCCTCACCTGCCCCTGTATTTAATGGGGATAAAGGCACTTCCCTGCCCCAAAGGGGAGTTGTGAGGATAAATCCATTAAGGGTTGTTGGGTGCTCAGATTCCACAGTGATGGGGGGCCATAGATGTACTTAGCATAGCTAGATAAATAGTGTCTCATCTACAGGGAATGTTTTTAACAACTCTCCCAGTGTTGGTCTAACACCAATGCCTCTCCCCAATGCTACCAGTGGCAAGTGTTTTTAATAATACTTCGCTCCGATAGCATTTTTACTACAAGGCCATCTAGACCTGCTGTTGATCGGGTTAAACAATGTGGCGTGGATTTGGGCTGCCGACATACCAATGAGAGAATTCCTAAGCACCCCCAGCCCAGTCTGTTCCATTCAGGTTCTCTGCACCCAGCACCCGAGCCCCCTCCCGTGCATGAAGTGACATGGCTAGCATCAGTCACGTTTGGTTCTGTCTTTTTCTTTCTCCCACAAGGGAGAGTTTGGGGGGGAATTTTGAGCCTAAATATTTGAACGCAGTTCTATAGATGGGTGTAGATGCAGCCCAGAGCCCTTTAGAGAGGATAATGTCACACAGTTCACCACCATGAAATTTACTATGGGTGTGTGGTAAGGGGAGAAGTATAAGAAAGGCTGGTGAGGAGGCTGCAAATGGCTTTCTAGTGTTGTTGTCTTTTCCATAGGATGGAGAATCTCTATGTCAACCGCTTCATGCACATGTTCCAGTCCTCCTGGAGTGACTTTGCAGATTTCGAGAAGATCTTTGTCCGAATCAGCAATACAATCTCTGGTGGGTTTGTCTTCACTTGTCAGTATTTGCTTTATAGAGTGACTAATTGTTCCCCTTTCTTAGTACTAACTGGAACGGAAGTGGCTCCCGCCTGAGCATCTGGTCTGTTCTGATCTGCCTCAGCCACATGCTGTCTGAAAAGCACAGTTTAGATGAGCAGTTAGAACTCTAGTTTATGGGGCCAAAAGGACACCACTCAACCTGAAAACCAAGTGCTACTTCAAATACAAATAGCTGGGCTGGAGGCAGGATTCCCTGGGGGAGGTTTTCTGCTCCGTACTAGGCAGGAGGCCAGACTAGGTGGTCCCTTCTAGCTCTTAGGAAATCTATGAACACTGTCAAAGTCCCCAAGTCACTTAGGGACAGACTTTCAAAGGTATTTAGGCACCTGAAGATGCACATTGGCACCCAATGGGATTTTTCAAAGCACTTAAGCAGGTCAGGTGCCCAACTCTCATTGATTTCAAGGAGAGTTAGGCACTTAATCTGTTCAAGTGCTTTTGAAAATCCCATCAGGCACCTGTCTGCATCTTTAGATGCCTAGATACCTTTGTAAATCTGTCCCTTGGGCACTTCTGAAAACTTTACACTTCAAATTCATCGAATTTAAGGCTAGAAGGGACTGTTGTGGAAATCCTGCCTGGCCCAGACCAGAGAACCAAACCCAAAGCCCCATTTTCAAAAGTGATTTAGGCTCCTAATTCTTACTGAAAATTAGTGGGGTATAGAAACCTAAGTGCACTTTTGAAAATGCTAATCCAAAAATTAATCAAAAGTAGTTTCATGTGTTGGTCCTGCCTTAGTGTGTGGGGGATGGACTTTAGGACCTCTCGAGGCCTCTCCAAGTCTGACATTTCTATGATTACACCTGCTCCCAAGTTCTCCTGCCAATGTTTGTGGTTTTACAATCAAATTTATTTATGTTTTTCTCTGTGTTGCTATGTGAAAGACCCACACAAACAGGGGAAACTGCCCTCCCTGACTATGAAAGGGAAACAGTGAAACTGACTCTATACCAAGTGCTGTCAGATACCAAAATAAAACACATTTGTCTCTGATCCCTTTCAGTTAATTGTAGTAATCTCCGCTGTTACTTGAAACAATAGTAGGTAAAAGATTTTCAGACAGAAGTATGTTTAGGTTTTTTTAAGTTGATGGTGTCCCTTTAAACTTCCTTAGGTGCTGGTTAAGAATTTTATACATAGATTCCCTGAAGCTATTAACTGTTTAGTCAAGCAAAATGGGAATTAACAAAAATATGGGTAATGCCTATGATCTCTTGAATACAAGAAACAATGCCACATAGGGCATGCAGAGCTGTTAAAACCTGATTACAATATTTTGTTACATGTAATAAGATTGCTTCCTAAAGTACTTTATTATAGATGAAAGCCATATAAATTAACTAATAACTTTTCTGTCCTAATAAGGCTCTCCAGTGCCGCAAACAGTTGTGTATGTGCTTGACTTTGATTTAATTAGGATTAATGCTTAATATGACCATTCCCCTGCTTAAAGCTAAGCATATGTGTAAGTGTTTGCAGAACCGGGACCAATATGAGGATGAGTTCAAGTTACTGTTCTTTGCAATCCCATGGTTTCTGTCCCAAACATGAGAAATGTTGCCACCTCATCCCAACTTCCAGTACAGATACAAAATCACTGTGCAATTTGCAAGCATGATGGAAATATAATCGTGAAGCAATCCACAATATTTTACTTCTGGTAGAAAGCAATTGCTGTCTTCAAATATATTACTTTTCAGATCCATTCATCTTTATATTTCCATATGTCTGTGGTCTTCTTGCTTTAAGCTAGAGTAGACAAGAAGGAGCTTTCATAAAAATGTCTGGTCAGGCAGAAAAGAAGAAATACTGAAATCTCTCCCTGCCCCCCATGAGGCATCAACTGAACTTTCTTTTGCTGTAACCTGATGTTGAAATGTGAATACTGTGTGTTCCTGTCTCATCAGGGCCGGCTCTAGAATTTTTGCCGCCCAAGGCAAAAACAATTTTGGCCGCCCCCCGCCCCGCCCCAACTCCGCCCCGCCCCAACTCCGCCCCTTCCCCCAGGCTCTCTGAAGCCTGGGAGGGAGGGGGAGCAGTGGCGCGCGAAACGGCCGCTCGGGATCTCCCCCGCCCTCCCAGATTTGAGAGCCTGGGAGGGAGGGGGAGACTCCGAGCGGCCGCGGCGCGGGCGCCGCTCCTCCCCCTCCCTCCCAGGCTCTCAAGTCTGGGAGGGAGGGGGAGCAGTGGCGCACGAAACGGCCGCTCGGGATCTCCCCCGCCCTCCCAGGTTTGAAAGCCTGGGAGGG
>NW_020664661.1:5486014-5594441 GCF_002925995.2 Terrapene triunguis | reverse complement strand
GCCTGGGAGGGAGGGGGAGATCCCGAGCGGCCGCGGCGCGCGAAACAGCTGTTTCGCGCGCCGCTGCTCCCCCTCCCTCCCAGGCAGCAGCAGCGGAGGTGAGCTAGGGCGGCCCGCGGCACATTTTTAGGGGCGGCATTCTGGCGCCGGCCATGCCGCCCCTAAAAATGTGCCGCCCCAAGCACCAGCTTGTTTGGCTGGTGCCTAGAGCCGGCCCTGTGTCTCATGTGTCATTGGCTGGAACGGCAGCATGACGTTATGAAATCTACAACACAAGATAATGGTGGAAAACACCCAGTGCAACACAAAAGTAATAGCATGGCAAAAAATAGAACAAAAACAAACAAGCAACAAAAAAAAGGCTGAATGAATTTTGCATTTTGTTAGTGTAATGTTGCCTAATCTAGTACAAGTGGATGCAGAATCTCCCTGTATGATTATAATTCATTCCCATACCTAATGATCTTACATCTCTACAGGACCAAAAGGTTTCCAAAATGCTTTGCAAACTTTCTGTATTCAAGAAGTGCTTCACTCCCTACTGAAATGTAGCCACAAGTGGATGGGAACAGAGTGGTCGTTTAATGATACAATGTGCAATAGCTTAGAACAGAAAGTGAACAGTGAAGGTATTTTATTATCCTTTTGCAACTACAAGGGCAGTTTAATTTGAGTGACTGTTATAAACCCCTATTACATGTAGGACACAATATACTGAAAAAAAATCCTTTTCTGCATATCTCATTTACTTAGTGAGGTTCTGTGCACAGTATAATGCAAAAACCATCAGCAGGTAGTGATATGGGTGCTGCATGTTTGTGTCTCCTTCAGAATACGTGATGCAGCACTGGCAGGAAGATTTTATGTTTGGATACCAGTTCCTGAATGGATGCAATCCTGTAATGATCAAAAGATGCAGAGAGCTACCCAAAAAGCTTCCAGTTACCACCGATATGGTAGAATGCAGCCTGGAAAGGAACCTGACTCTGGAAGAGGAAATAAAGGTACAGCATTGAATGAGCATTGACTTGTTCTTTCACTTTGTCTCTCTATATTTATAACAACACTCCAATCACTGTGCTATACTGGCATGGTTTCAGTTATCTCCTTTCATGTGGTTTGTAATGGCAAAGCTAACTTTTTAGATTAGAACAATTCTGCTCACTTTTTTCACTTCCGAGGAGAACGCCTGCAGTTTGAGTAGGCAAGGTTTAGTCCAGTTCCCATTAGAGAAATATCCCTATCACAAAAAATAGTGCTGCAGTTGGCACTAACTGTCCCCCTTACACTGTAGTTGTAGCCATGACATTCCCATGATAGCAGAGAGACAAGGTGGGTGAGGTAATATCTTTTATTGGATCAACTTGTGTTGGTGACAGAAACAAGCTTCTGAGTGTGGCTTAAAAGCTTGTGTCTCTCACCAACACAAGTTGGTCCAATAAAAGATCACCTGATCCATCTTGTTTCCCTTACTGACAGTTTCAGCAAAAGGCTAGGATGGAATGGACTGAATTCCTGGCTCACTCCTAGCGGTGGTTTGCTCTCCTACATCATGCAGATTGGAGTCGCAATGGCAAAGAAATATGGGGGTGGGGATAAGCCATCGCTCTTGGCATATAATCTGTCCTGGGCTGGCAGTGTGATGTGATGGCATGTGTCAAGTGACCACAATGCAAATGCCTAAAAAGAGCATAACTCTTTGCTAAAGCAAACTCGGAATGTTGGACTGTGCAGACTCAAACCAGTTGACCCCGGTAAAGTACCACAGAGATGTGGCTAATGTGTTCTGCAAATGATCATCACATCTCACGCATAAGAAAAGCCAAGCTGGATAAAAAGCTGTTGAGCCCCAGCAAGATGCATGTCACTAAAGCAAACAGCCCTCCTAGAAAAAAGTTATATCTTTAAATGGTAAGTTAAACAAAGCACAGCTTGGGCTAACCTGGTCCAACTGCCAGTCTACAACTACAGGGCATAAACCAACCTCTGACTGATGTGGGAAGATTCTTCTAACCCACATGGGCAAATTATTCTGTAATAGTTCACTATGAGGTATCTTGCACCTTGTCCAAAGCATCTGAGACTATCAGAGACAGAACACTCTCGTCTGGTGAGTCGGTTCCTGTGCCCCCTTCCCTCTCTGCTTAAATGTGTTGCCCCCTTTTCTCTTTCTGCAGCAAGGGAACATTTTCCTAGTGGACTATGAACTGCTGGATGGTATTGATGCCAATAAAACAGACCCATGCACATTACAGTACCTGGCTGCACCCATCTGCTTACTGTATAAGAACATGGAGAATAAGATCGTTCCCATTGCTATCCAGGTATGTTTGTTGTCTGAGCCATTAATGGGGCACTGTGCATTGTTATGGGCAGTGTTTTAAAAAATTATTTTTTAACCCTTTCAGATCAGTCAAATCCCCGGACCAGACAATCCCATTTTCCTCCCGTCAGATGACAAATACGACTGGTTATTGGCGAAAATTTGGGTTCGCTCTTCGGATTTCCACATGCATCAGACTGTGACCCATCTTCTGCGGACACACTTAATTTCAGAAGTGTTTGGTATAGCCATGTTCCGGCAGCTGCCTGCTGTGCACCCCCTTTTCAAGGTAGGTAATTACTTTCAAGGAAGAATAATAGATTCCAGCGAGAGCGTGTGCCGGAGAGATTATCACTCTGTTTCAACAAGGGCTGACTGAGAAGCAGTGGCTCAAAACTTACAAAGGTTTGCAGCTTTCAGGGCACTTTTCTCCTTTCTGTGGGCTGAATATTTTGAAGAACCAGGAGAAAACAAAGTTGTATTAGTTGTATAGATAGTTTGGTTAGTTGCACTCCAAGGTGACATCACAACAAAGTCTGAAATTTCAAGTCTTTAAACTTGTCAGACATTTGCTATGAGATGAAATCATAAAGCGTGAATCAAACTGTGTTCCTTTCTCATTTCTCTTTTCCTGCACAGCTCCTGGTACCCCATGTGCGCTTCACAATAGCCATCAACACCAAAGCCCGAGAGCAGCTCATCTGTGAATGTGGCCTCTTTGACAAGGTGAGACAATCATGCTTCTGCTTTCCTTCCCCCGTCAACTACCCTGCAACCCTTCCTCTGACTGTAAGGCTTACTCCCTTATCTGTCCCTTATGTGTTTTGTTTCTTGTGCTAGATGTTCAAAAAGTTGCACGAGACAACATGAAGATACTGCCTTTCACCTTTAATTGACCAATTCAAAACTGAATGGGGTCTGTAGTAATCAAGTATCATAGGCACTAATGGCTGTTTGGATTGTGTGAACTGAGCTTATATAATATACATACAAACACAATTATATGCAGACATGTATAATTTTATAGCTATAGAAGCTAACACATGGTATGTTTGTACATTATAGGGCTGTAGGGTACAATTTTCAAAAGCACCTGAGTGATTTAGGAGGCTATGGCCCATTTTCAGAAGTGAAAATGGGACTTTAGGTGCTTGTGAAGATGTTTACCCATGGTGTTTGTGTGTTGAAAACTAGATGTCATTGTTGTGTTGTTTGTGCCCAAAAGTTAACCTTATTTAAGTGTAGTTCTTAGACTTCATTTTTGAAGTGTTTAATTATTTGCATGGAAACTGGGTTGTGTACTAAAAATAGTGTAAGGGTCTGATAAGACAAGGAGATAAACCAGGTCTCACTAAACGCCCTGCTAGAAGTGATGCTGAAAGCAAGATAGGTTTCTATGGACCACCAGTCCCCTGCGTCAGTCCTGACCACCATTTCCTTGAATTGCAAAAAACAGCAGAATCATGGCTTTGTGATGATGAATTTTGGAACTGCTGCTGCTGCTATCAACTTGCAGCCATTCCACTTTGGGCTGCAGTTGTCTCAGATTTCACTAGCTAAGCATGACTGGATCTGCTCTGAACTTCCCAGCACCCTGTCTGTGCTACAGCATCATGTATGCACTGCAGACAACTCCATGCAGAAGTTCCCAGGTAACTGCTCACTGAAGGAAAAATCCTGCTGTATATTGGCAGAGAATCAGGCAGGCAGGAGGCCAGCTGGTAACCAATGAAAATGAGATAAGTGTCGTGTGAAGAATTGCAGCTTGGGATGCTAGCAGATAATGATTTGCTGTCTTTCAGTAAATGAGCCTCCACTGAGAGCAGTTTCCATTTGGGGTCAGATGCAGATGATTAGGTTAAGAAGCAACTAGAATTCAGTAAATATAAGATGAGTGATAGGAAGGTGGTGGGGCCATATGTTAGAAAGAGAGAAACTTAGAGGGAAGAACATTTTTTAAAATATTTAATCTGATGCTGTTATGATGCAGCTTGTTACAGGCATGCCATACTTCCGCATGAGATGTAAACTGAAGCCTTGGTCACTTCTGATTTGGTCCCATTGCACATTTCATAAGATGTGATCCAGTTGTTTTGGCCAAATTCCAGTTTGAGTAATTACATACTGCCGCCCTTACTACCCCTCGAATTGGATGCTGTATCCGTCTTCGCCTCCTGTCATAAACTGTCGTGTAAAATTATGGTGCACGGTTAAGCTGCTGGCATGTTCCACCCCAGATGTGACTGCATTCTAGTGACAGTGATCCTGGGGTGCGTGTGCGCATGTATGTGTGGTAAAGTGTTTTGGGATCCTTTGGCAATAAATGGAAGGTATTATTAGGAGATGCTATAAGTGGGAGAAAACCAGTCTGGAAAAACCCTGGATGTGAATGATGATCCGCTAAATGAGTGTGAAAGATCCAAACCCAAATGTGCAGTCTCACTCTGTTTGGCTAAGCCAATAGTAATTCACGTGGAGGTTTGAGTTTCTCCTGCAGAAACATGTGCATGGGCCTGCTCCCATACCAGCTGCTGGGAGGTGGACAGGACAGCATGTGAGACCTCAGCAAGGGCAACCACGTTCTCCTAATGCTCTTGAGTCTCGTTTTTTACACTGAAGGCGAATGCCACTGGCGGAGGTGGACATGTGCAAATGGTCCAGCGAGCAACAAAAGAACTTACCTACAGTTCCCTCTGCTTCCCAGAGGAAATCAAAGCCAAAGGGATGGACAGCAAGGAAGATATTCCATATTACTACTATCGGGATGATGGCATCAAAGTCTGGGAGGCAATAAAGAGGTAGGAGACACTGTGTGTCTCTGTCACTTTGGATCAAACCTGCCTGCCTGTTCTTGCAAGTAAAAATGTGGGGTGGGGGGAGGGTTGCTAGCCCTGCAAATTGAACCTGGGCTCTGGGAGCCATGCTGGGTACTTTCCTTCTTGTGTGTCTTGACCAGCGACAGAGATTCTGCTGGCCAAATTCTGCCCCCAGAGACACCTGTGCAGCCCATGCTTTTCAGTAGGATTGCATGGGGTTAAATAAGGGTTGAATTTGGCCACAAGATGGAACATAATCAACTGTACTATCAGTGATGGACGAGCCAGAATAGAATCTATCTGCCTGTCCCAGAGTTGTTAGCTCTGCAGGGTCAATAGGCCTCATTCACACCAGAGAGTTGTGATTTCACATGTGGACAGGCCATTATTTTGGCTTGAGAGTGACTTGCTCTGGCTTAAGCCAGTTAGGCTTCAGCTAAACTGAGTTAAAGCCCTCTTGAACTGAAAGCATTAGTGCATGTTATTAATAGTCAGTATATTTGGAAACTCTGGTTCACATTCTTCTCCCCTATGCTCAGCTCTTGGTTTGGCAGCTGTTTATCTTGAGTATCTCCCAACACTGTTAGATCCCAGATGAAAGGCAAGGAAATCCCCTCTTTCATGTGGTTATTTTCTTGATGCACTGGGTGGTGTTTTTCTCCCCTTTACTGATTAATCTTGCTTATATGCCTTTACAAGTACTGAATAGTACTTTACTCCATCGATAGCCAGGGGCGGCTCTAGGCACCAGCAAAGCAAGCACGTGCTTGGGGCAGCCCATTTGCAGGGGCGGCAGGAATCCAGCATGGGAGTTGAGAACCAACAGGGGGCCCTGGGAGCTGTAGTTCCTTGGTTAGCTCCCTGCCTATAGAGCCAGCCCTGGAGCAGGGAAAGAACTACATTTCCCAGCATTCCCTTGGCCACTACCAACAGGAAAGAGGGGGAGGGAGTGAGGTAGCTGAGACCTCATGCTGCAGCTTGCTGTGAATGGAGAGCTGCACTCTGAAGGGTAGGGATACCATATTTTAACATTAAAAAAACAGGACACTCCACAGGGAGGAAGGGTAGCCCCACCCTGCCACCATCCACCCCCTCTGACTGCCCCTCACAGAAACCCCAACCCATCCAACCCCCCCGGCCCCCTGATCACCCCCTCCCGGGACCCCACCCCCTATCTAAGCCTCCCTTCTCCTTGTCTCCAACTGCCCCCTCCTGAAACTGCCCCAACTTCCCTCCTAGGACCCCACCCCCTACCTGTCCCCTGACAAACCCCTGGGACTCCAATGCCTATCCAACTGCTGCCTGTCCCCTGACTGCCCCCCCAACCCCTGACCCATCTAACCCCCCCTTCTCTCTGCCCCTGACTGCCCCCCCAAACCTCCGCCCCATCCAACCCCCTAGCCCCCTTACCGTGCCACTCAGACCAGCATGTCTGGCTCCGCGCAGCGCCAGACACACTGCTGCATACATGCTGCCGTGCTCCCCCGCGGAGCCACAGGTCCCCTTCCCCCTCCCCCCCCCCCAGCACCTGCCTTCCAGATTTGAACAGCTCAAAATTCTGTTCTTAAGCGGCTCAGATGTGGGGTGCAGATACTGGTCACTGCAGTCACTGGTCACATGGCAAATTACTCTTCCAGTTGTAGGCTAAATGCAATGCAGTGAAAGGAAGTCAATTCTGACACACAGGGGTCGATTTTGCACTGCCCTGCACCTGGTATAGTCCTCTTCATCTGGACGAGGTGGATCTAAAACGCTGCCAGTGGGGTTAGTGGAGAACTGGGAGCATTTTTTACCCCAGGGGGAAGACAGTGGAGAATGTGGAGAGCTTTATCTCCGGCTGCTGCAAGATTTTGTTTAAGAGCACTTTGCGTCAGCAGCCCTTGCAGAGGGAGGGAGTTCAATGGAAGTGTCAGAATAGAGAGAGGATGATCACTTAGTGCATTGGGTTAGGAAGGAACTGCAGCCAAAGAGTATAAAGATGGAGGAGGAGAGAAAGGGAGGTTTGGGCAGAAGGGAGTGTGAAGAAATGTCATCAGAGATCTAGGCAGAGGCTCAAAGGGGAAGGCAAGAAATGCAGACTTGATTGAGGAGGCCAGAGAGAATAAATGGAGGGAGTCAAAGAACAGGGGTGGGGGGATCAGGGAATGACATCATTCTGAGCAGGCTGAAGGAGATGTGCAAAGGCCAGAGATAATGCCATAGTTGCAGATGACTCGGAGCTGCTAGAGGGACTCCCCACCCAAGCCATGTTGCCATCAATGAGGCCCTCTGAGATCATGGAGTCCTCCACCCTCCACTGCCTCCTGTCCTGGGAGCAAATGCATGTTCGGAAGGTTGTGGCCGTGCCCGCCTGCCAGTGCAATGTTTGATGTGCTCTCCGAGACACCACGGCAAAGAGTCTGCAGGAAATGACAGGGCTTCCCTTCTGCTCTTTGTTCCCTTGCTGTGGCTGAAGCTTCATGACAGACGTGATTGACATCTACTACGAGAGTGATGAGGTCGTGTGTGAGGACCTGGAGCTTCAGGCCTTCGTCAAGGACGTCTATGTCTATGGAATGAAGGGCAACAAGTCTTCAGGTGAGATGTGTCAGCCTGGTCAGGGCTGAGTCTTCCATGGTGCCAGCCACAACTCAAAGCCACACACCCCAACGCCTTGGAGTCTCTCCCTCCTGGTTTTGTGGTTAAGGCACTGGGCTGGAACTCAGGGGATCTTGGTTCTAATGTCTGTGTCCTTCAGCTCACTGTCTGTACATTGGGGATAACTGCGCTTCATCTTGTCTGTTTGGTTTGTAAGCTTCTTGGGACAGGGGCAGTTTTGTGCATGTGCTGCCCCCAGCACAATGGGGCCTTTATTTTGGTCGGGGCCTCAGGACAATACAAATAATAAATACAAAAGCATCTTTGATTCATCTAGTCCAAGCCCTCCCGTAAGCAGGGAGGGCACTGGCTATACCTGTATCTCCCTGCCCTTCAGATTCACCCAGTGTTGTGCCATCGCTGCCTTGCTATTAAGGTATTCCACACTTGTGGATGCCACTCTCACAACACTTTCAAAGTTGGATTCACCTTCGCTTTCTCATCTCTCTGCTTCCCCGTTCTTGGAAGTAGCTGGCTGGAATTGGACCTTCCCATAGATTATGTGATTCTGGTCTCACCACCCTATATACGCATCCCCCCTCCCCCTCCCCGCACAGTCTGGCCTCAAGGAAGGGTGGGGAAATCTCTGCTGGTGGGAAGAGCATTATGCACAGGAGACGCCCTAATCCCTTTTCTCCCCCCAGCTGTCTCCCATAGGTTAACGAAAGCGTGGTTTTCTCTGCAATCACCTCTTCGGAGCTCCACTTGGTTTTACCTAGTCTTAAGGGTGTCTGATGTGAATATTTCTGTTCCTCCTCCCCTTGTTCCCCTGAACAGGTTTAGAATTGCCATTTTCCCACCTCCCACCATCCCTTAAATGCTGCCTTCAGGCTAATCGTATGTCATTGTCCCTCTGCCTCCTGGGTCATTTACTCGCCAGACTTTTTAGACATAGCGCAGCAATGTTTACTCTTGTACAACGTTGCCCTGCTTGAATTGTGAACTGAGGTGAAAGGGGAATGGCTGAGAGTGCTCAGCTCTCATTCATGTCCTTAGCTGCTGGGGACCTGGTCCGAAGAAATAGAATGGAATTGTTTTAAAATATAAAAACACACCTTTGCCTTCATATAGAACCTTTCACCTGAGGATCTCACAGGGCCTTACAAACATCAATGAAGCCTTAAAATTCCCCTGTGAGGTGGGTCAGTGAATCCACCATTTTACAGATGGGTTGCTGAGGATCAGAGAGGTGCCAAGGCCACCTGGCAGATCAGTAGCAGAAGCCAGGAACAGAAAGTCATGCGCTGTTTGACCTACCGCAGGCCAATAACTCAGGTGTGCCATAACTGATCCAAACCTTATTTCCAGCTTTCTTCTCCTCCCCCTTTTAGGATTTCCGAAGACAATCAAGACCCGCGAGAAGCTATCGGAATATCTAACTGTGGCAATATTCACAGCGTCAGCCCAGCACGCGGCTGTGAATTTTGGTCAGGTAAGGGTGTAGAAGAGTTGGACTCATGGCTGGCTGTGGAGCAGCAGCTCTCTTCTCATCAGGTGCCTCCTGTTGACCATCGTGCCGGTCCCACTGTGGCCCACCTCTTCTCGTGACTCAGCCCCCTGGCCAGTCATGTTTAGTCCCCTCCCTGCCAGAGAGTCTAACAAATAAATGTCCATTCTCCTTATGTCCGGTCTTTGACCCCGATGCTGGGCCCTGTGGTCTTTTCACACCTTTGTCTCAGGGCTTTCCAGTGTCCCTATCCCCTTATATCTGGGGGCTTCATGCCTCCTTCACCAGTGGCTGGTAGGAGACCCCAGGCTCCCCCTCTCCTGAGGGCTCCAGCCCAGGGACCCTCTGGTGAGCAGGCAAGGTCTGTTTATTCAGACCCACCCCCAGCTTCCTCCCTGGGCTTCTTCCTGCTGTGGTCTTTTCCCAGGCCTTCTCCCCCCTGCATCCCTAAGTTCACCCTTCTTGCAGGGCCAGGACTTGCTGGGCTCCCCCTTGGACTCCTCCAACATAATCCCAAACCAACAGCCAAATCTTAAAACGAACTTCTGCCCTCCTCAGACTTGATCTTTCATTCCTCAATCCAACGCCTGCAAGGGCTCTCTTCCTGGAAGTCCAGTCCAGTATGAGGGCTCCCCATCGGAGCCTGCTCCACTCCCCAGCAGCTGCTCCGTGTCTCTGCGGGCCTCTAGCCAGACTTCTCTACTCAGGAGAGGATCCCAAGGCCAATTCTCTCCCACACTGTCTCTTTGATCCTCCCGTTGTCTCCACTCTCTAGTCCCAGAGAGTGACTGCAGAGTTTCTTCTGCTCCAGCCTGCCAGTCTTTAAAGCAACCAGCAGCTCCTCCCCAGCTGAGATTCACCTTTAATTAAGCCTGACTCACTCTCCAGATGCAGCCAGGTGGGTTAACTGGCCTCTCAGGCCCTCATTAACCCCTTTATTTCCTGTGTGGGGTTCACACGTTCTTATTTTCAAGAAGAATAGCTCTCATATCAGTTGGGATGTGCAGCCGCAGTGACTTGGACTGGGAACTTTTTTTAAATGTATGGTTACACACTCAATTGCCCTTCTGTGCTAAAATACCCGCCTAGCCTCCTGCAAACACCATCAAAGTCCATGGGAACCGTGCCTTTTGAAAGGCCACTTATTTCAGTGCCTAAATATGGATTTTGGTGCCTAATTTGAGTCACAGATTTGAACATTTTGGCTTCAGTGTTCAGATTATGGGTAACATTTTCAAACATGCCTAAGTCCCGTTTTCAGAAGGGTCTTAGAAGGCTAACTTTCATGGAAAGTCAATGGGACTTAGACTCTTAGGTCACGTTGGGTAAAATTTTCAAAAGTTCAGTAACCCCAACCAATGAGGAAGTGGATCTCAGGCCATTTTAAAGTTTACTGAGACACTTCCTGGTTTTAAAGTCCCACGATGGGACTCATCATGCTACATTGCGAACAGAATGTTGGGAATCATTGTGAAAGGGATAGATAATAAGACAGAAAATATCACATTGCCTCTATATAAATCCATGGTATGCCCACAGCTTGAATACTGCATGCAGATGTGGTCCCCCCACCTCAAAAAAGATATATTGGAATTGGGAAAGGTACAGAAAAGGGCAATAAAAATGATTAGGGGTATGGAACAGCTTCCATATGAGGAGAGATTAATAAGACTGTGACTTTTCAGTTTGGAAAAGAGACAACTAAAGGGGGATATGATAGAGGTCTATAAAATCATGATTGGTGTGGAGAAAGTAAATAAGGAAGTGTTATTTACTCTTTCACATAACCCACGAACTAGGGGTCACCAAATGAAAGTAATAGGCAGCAGGTTTAAAACAAACAAAAGGAAGTATTTCTTCACACAGTGCGCAGTCAACCTGTGGAACTCCTTGCCAGAGGATGTTGTGAAGACCAAGATTATAACAGGGTTCAAAAAATAACTAGATAAATTCAGCAATGGCTGTTAGCCAGGATGGGCAGGGATGGTGTCCCTAGCCTCTGTTTGCCAGAAGCTGGGAATGGGCGACAGCGGGTGGATCACTTGATGATTACCTGTTCTGTTCATTCCCTCTGGGGTACCTAGCATTGTCCATTGTGGAAAGACATGATACTGGGCTACATGGACCTTTGGTCTGACCCAGTATGGCCGTTCCTATGTTCTTATATTTTTACATGATAACAGGGGTATCCCAACATGCCCTGTGCTGGCAGTATACCCACCACAAAACAGCCTACCTTTAGAATCCTGTTTTTTCTCCAATATTGAACAGCTTTGGAAAATAAAATGTATAATAATCTCCCCTTATCTCCTACGTGGAACAAATTAAGTGTCTCACCAGACCTGAATAGTCTTCCAGTGGGTCTGGACTACAAAAAAAGTGCTTTCCTAAACTCAGTTAGTTGACTCAAGTTAACCAACATGACTGAAAGTGTCCCTTAATACCTAGTGTAGACACAGTTTAAGCCTTTTAAACTCCTGTTAGCTTGTCCTTTTATAACTTTGAGGGATAGTCAAGGCTACAGCCAAGGCTAACATGATTTTAAACGTGGTAAACTGCATCTACACTAGGTGACGGGGGTGTTTCAAGTCACCTGACTCTAACCCCCAGCCCCACTGCTACCCCTCACACACACATAACCTGTTTTCTTCATATAGGCAGACCCATTTTGGCCTGGGAGAACCTAATTAAAAATTCTGCCCAGCCAGGAAAAATAGCATCAATTTACTATATAAAGTAAGTTGCTTTCAGTATCCCAAACATCCCAGGCCAATACACCTCTGCTCTGGAGGGACTGGAAAGATTCCACAGTCAGAAGCAAAATCTTCCTTGGTTTTGACTATGTGCAAACGTTTTGTTATATACAGTGTTGTTGTAGTCATGTCGATCCCAGGATATCAGAGAGACAAGGCAGATGAGGTAATATCTTTTCTTGGATCAAGTTCTTTTGGCCAGAGAGACAAGCTTTCGAGCTTACCCAGAACTCCTCTTCTTCAGCTGATCTGAGGAAGAACTCTGTGTAAGAGAATTTGTCTCTCTCGCCAACAGAAGTTGGTCCAATAAAAGATATTACCTCACCCGCCTTGTCTCTCTGATATCCTGGGATCGACATGGCTACAATAACGCTGTATTAGTGACTTTCCTAAATGCCGATGGTTGTGATTTTCACTGCTCTCTCTTGCTTTGTCTTTCCTCTCTCAGTATGACTGGTGTTCCTGGATTCCCAACTCACCTCCAACCATGCGACAGCCTCCCCCTACAGAAAAGGGGACAGTCACAATTGAGCAGATTGTGGAGAGCTTGCCAGACAGGGGTCGCTCTTGTTGGCATCTTGGAGCTGTCTGGGCCTTGAGCCAGTTCCAGGAGAATGAAGTAAGTTCAAGACCTTGTCTATTCTCTCTCAGGAGTCTGACTGCTCAGGGTTCACTCATCTCACAAGGCAAGGAAGGGGTTAACATTTTTCACTTGAATACTTGTAGAACCACAAAACTGGTTGCTTCGTGACCTCAATCCTTCAAAGGACTTGGGCGGTGATATCGCGGCTGCCAGTCCTGCTGGCAAGTGGACTGTGCACTGCCAATTACTGTAGCTCTACCATGGCTCCAACCAAGAGGGTACTGTAACCTAGAGTTATAGGAGAGGGCAGAAGGAGGGTCATGGCAAAACCACAAACTGGGAGCCAGGAGATCTGGGTTCTGTTCCTGGCTCTTTGCAAGTCACTTTGCCTCCCACTGCCTGTTTCCTCCTCTGTAAATGGGATAATGATATTCACCTACCTTGCAAAGGGGCTGTGTGGCCAAATTCATGCAGGTTTGTGGACCACATTTTGAAGGGATGGAGGTTGAGTGAGGATACGTACAGTGATAACTCTCTGTAAGAAGAGGTGAGCCTCAACTCAAAGGGTGAAACAATGGACGCCTCCTAGGGACACTCTGGAGTAGTTGCCCAAAGCAGGGAGCTGCATGATGGCAAAAGGGTACGTTGTGTGGCTTTTCTTTAGAATCCAAACAGACCAAAGTCTCCAGCAGCAGCGCTGATGTGTCCCAGGAGAGGGGGTTGCGTTGCTGCAGGATGGGACATTTAGACAGAACAGCTGGGGCTCCAGGGTTTATTTCCAACCTACCCCAAGAGTGATCTCTTTGTGTCTTCTACGATTAGCTGTTCCTGGGTATGTACCCAGATGAGCACTTCGTAGAGAAGCCGGTGAAGCAGGCCATGATGAAATTCCGCAAGGATCTCGATGAGATCGTCAGCGTCATCACTGAACGGAACAAGAACAAAAAACTACCCTACTATTACCTTTCCCCAAACCGCATCCCCAACAGCGTCGCTGTCTGAGCAGAGCTCCATGAGAGGCTGAAAGTTTGGAAAGCTCCATGACATGCGCCACTCATGAGCAGGCCCATCAGCAAAACAAGAAGCAACTCAGACCTCACTCAAAGTGGACCTTGAGTGGTTTTTGAGTTACAAAATAAGTTTGGTTATTACTTTAATCATTTTACATGTTAATTATTATCAGGAAATATCAGTTCAAATGTGTTCAGAAGTTCGTCTTAAAAGCGTTTACAAATCTTCAGACCCAGCAGTGTTTGCAAGCCAAATTGTGCATGAGATCAGGAAAGTTCGGATGACTAGAAACTGACTGAAAACAGAAACTGACTGGTCTATTCACATCTTGCGTTTCACTCAGCTTGGTCAGCAAAAATACACATCATCAGGAGCAGCAAGTAAATTAGATTTTAATTCGGTTTTAATAAATGGCAGTGATATCAGGAACACAACAAAGCAAATTTACTTTTTAAAACTGGGCTTTTAAATCCAATTTTTAATGTATTTTTTTATCTTAGTCATAAACTTCCTGATTTGGAACCAGAAATAGAAGCCAGAAAATATCACTGTGTGTTCATATGAAGTGGTGTGGTCTCATGTGGAAGGAGGCTTCAGTAATTTTTTTGAATCAGGGTGTTATCTTTCTACATGAAATTTTAAAAGTTCTCTTCTCAGTGTCTTTCAACAGATGTTTTGTATTGTTGCGTATGGACAGACTTTTTGCTAGCTCCGCAATAAATGCAGACTGAGAAGTGCTTTTACTCAGTTTGTTTCCTGGCTGAGGTGGGTGGTTTTCAGGGTTTGGTTCGCCTTTTTTTGTTTGTTTGTTTAGTTTAGGTACAATATGGCTCAGTGTTTAGAAATGAAAATCTGAGGTTGTAGATCAAGAGGGCTGGTATGGGAATAGAAAGGCCCCAGCGCCTCTGAAATCAGCTTCTCAATGTCTGCCCCATTCAGCACAGTTCACCATCTTTATCAGAAGGCCTCTTTCATTAAGTAACTATTTTTTGTCAGTACCATTGAGTAGTTAAGACCCAGCTTCACTGGCTGTGTGCATGTATATAAACTGCAGAAACGCCCCCATCCCTCCTCCGCCCCCCTCCATCATGCACTTATAAGGATACCTACGTGTTAGAAGGATCAGGGACATAGAACAATCTGTGTTTTGCTTCCATGGCCTTTTAGCTGAAAACCCCAAACCTTGACCTTGATCTTCACAGTATCTAATCAATAAATAGAACAGCTTCTATCCAAGAGCTTGGAGTGGGACTAGTGTGTGAAAAGCCCCATGGACCGGTTTGAGTCAGGGCTATTTGGTGTCATCCAACAGTTCAACATTTCCTCTTGGCGCTGCATTGAAGTCACTAGGCTTGACTAATACGAGACCTGGCTGCCACTGCATGACACTATGCATTTTTGCAAATTACTTCTTGGAAAATAGAGATTACCGTTGGTTATAAAGAAACTCAATACAAAAGGCTAAATTCATTTGTGGTGTAATCTCATTGGTTTTACACCATAAATGAAGTTGGTCCACTCTTTTCTAAACACAGTAATAATGCATATAGAAATGAGATTAGGGAAACGTAAAGGGAAGGTTTGTGCTTTTGTTAATAACACCCTTGGTTATTTCTCCCATATTTTGTTGCCTGAAATATACCCTTGTGCCCTTACAGAATGTATTCTCCATAGATAAAAGTCTGTTTTGCTAATGGAATAAAACTGAACAAGAAAATAGGTCTGAATATTTTATTTCTCAATATCAACCATGATCAACTATTACAGAGGCTCCATATATACCGAAAGCCAACAGCTGCAGAGGCATTTTATGAATTAGTGTTCACAATTTAGAGATGGTCACACTTCTGCAGTTAAAGAAATATGGTCATTTTCACTATTAACATAAATTTTAGAAAATGGTGCCATTAAAACATGTATGCTTTATATCCCCCTATGTTGCATATTCCCCACCTTGGTTTGTGGAAAGGGAAAGCCAAATAGATTTCATACGTCTTACACTTCAAACTGTTTCTCCCCCCCCCCCCCCCGAATAATAACAGCAAATGCGGAAGATAAAACCACTTCCTGCTGGGCGATAATATATTTGAAGTTGATGTGCCTTTCTTTGACCACAGTACCTAAAAAGTGCTGACTGCAGGAGTAAAGCTATGTATTTGTTTAGCAATCGCAGGGTATTTACCAGGGGATCAGATGTCTTTGTGTGCAAGTGGCACGAAACAAAGCTACACTAGAAAATGCTGCAGATGCTATGGTCTCTGGTATATTTGGTGCACGCTTTCTGATTATGAAACTAATTTGCACTGTCAAAAATTCTATTTCTTTAATTACAAAAATTAAAAACAAACTGAGAGGAGACAGTCACTCACTTGCAACTCTTGTTCCCTGTCACTGGCACACGATGGTGGGATAAAAGTAGAGTTGCTAGGTATACCTAGAGCACTGGCACTGAATTGATAACGGCCAGTCTGATCCAATCCCAGGAGAACCAAGGTTGCCTGATGGGCCTCCCATTCCAGAGTCCAGTGAGCTGGTTGATGCTGGAGCACATATGGATGAGAGACCCTTCCTTCCATACTGGCTGGAAAGTGAGTCAATATAAGAGTCTCTGTGCTGCTATGGGGAACCATGCTCCAAGTGTTCAGCCTACTTTTGCCTCCAGTCAGTGGACCGGAGGAATTATCCTTACCCACTGGCGCAGAGCCGTTCTGATCAGTCAGTCCCAGATGCACCTTCTCTCTCTCAGCCAAAGTCTCATGGGCCTCCACCTGTATCCAGTGGTTTGGAACTGGTTGGGGCTACGTGAAGGAGAACTGGAAGTCTCCTGCCTCATTTGTTTCGGACCAGTGAGGTAAAAGTGCACAAGCCATGCTGTTCAGAGGAGACTTTCTCCCTAGCCTTTTAAACAACAAGTGTGATGCGTGTCCACTCTGGCGAAACACCTAGAACCTGACCTTTCCCCCCAATCCTCCCTCTTGGGGCCAGAGAGACTGTCACAGGTGCAAACTGACTTGCAAGTGAATGCCCTACATTTTATCTTCATGCACTAATGACAACCAAATGACCTACAAAGATGGTTAATGAATTCCTGCTCACCAACCTGATCCAGGTCCCACTGAAGTCTATATGTGCCTTTCAACTGACTTCACAGGGAGATGGGTCAGCACCAGGTGCTAGGAGCCACTGCGAACAGAGAACCAAGGGATGGGGGGCTCTCACACCAAGGTAGAATGCTCAGCTCTGCAACTGGTGGAGCTTCATGGATTCCAAAGCCAGAAGGGACCACTGTGATCATCCAGTGTTAGCCCGGCCAGAGAACTGCCTTGAACTAATTCCTATTGCAAATCTTTTAGAAAAACATCCAGTCTTGATTTAGTAAATTGCCAATGATGGAGAATCCACCACAACCTTTGGTAAATTATACCAGGGTTAATTACCCTAACTGGTAAAAATTTACACCAGCTTTCCAGTTTGAATTTGTCTAGCTTAAACTGCCAGCCTGCCTCACCAGGGCTTCTCACTCCCTAGGCTCCAGGTGCCTTCATTTAAGCCCAGTTAATTGGCCCAGTTGGCATGTATGGCTAAGAGCCCAGGGCAGTGTCACCCTGTGACAGGGAGATGCGCATCCATTCTTAGCCACAAGCCCTGGGGTCTTAGTCACTTTTCAGCTGGGCTGAGGATGCTGCACCATGGGCCCAAAGGCAGCAGCTGGTTTCTAACTTGTGAGATGGCTCCAATGCTACTTGCATGCTCCTGACATGGTTCCATGGCTCAGCAGAGGGCTGGGGGATTCTCCTAGCTGAGGGGGGCAGCATGGGGGCTGGTCTCTCTCCTGCGATGTTCTCAGTGGAGAGCCCCTTGCCGGCAGGGGCATAGAGAGGATCCAGAGATCTTTCCCGCACCAGGGAGAGACAGACCTTTGGAGAAGGGAATCAGCTGGGGATTGTCACTTGTCTGCCCGACTCATCAGGCCCCAGCAACCCCCAGCACTGGCCCCACAGCACCCAGCCCCAAGTAGGGTTGGCAACTTTCTAATTGCAGAAAATCGAACCCCCTTGCCCCGCTTCTGCCTTGAGGCTCTGCCCCTTCTCTGAGGCCCCACTCCATGCCCTCCGTTGCTCACTCTCCCCCACCCTTGCTCAGTCATTCATTTCCACTGGGCTGAGCGGGAGAGGGAGAGGACTCCAGCTGGGGTGCAGACTCTGGGGTGGGGATGGGGATGAGGGGCTCAGGGTGTGGGAAGGAGCTATGGGCTGGGACGGGGGTTGGAGTACAGGAGGGGAGTGAGACTTCTGGCTAGAGGTGTGCGGGCTCAGGGGTGGGCCCGGGGGCTTGAAGTTCAGGAGGGGTCTCTGGGCTGGGGCTGAGGGGTTCGGAGTGTGGGAGAGGGCTCTGGGCTGGGGCAGTGGGTTGGGGTGCGGGAGGGAGGGTGAGGGCTCTGGGAGTGCGAACTCGGGTGGGGCCAAGGGGTTTGGAGTGTGGGAGGGGGCTCTGGGCTGGGGCCAAGGGGTTTGGAGTGCAGGATGGGGCTCAGGGCAGGGGGTTGGGGTGGAGGAGGGGGTGCAGGGTGCGGGCTCCAGGAGGGAGTTTGGGTGTGGGAGGGAAGGGTGTTGGGGCACAGGTTCCAGGCAGCGCAGACCTCAGGCAGCCCCGGGATTTCCTGGGGATGGAAGAAGTCTGCACAGCTCCCATGAAGCGATGGCATGTCCCTCCACCTCCCAGGTGGAGGGGCAGCCAGGGGGCTCCCTGGCTGGTCCCCACCCACAGGCGCTGCCCCCACAGCTCCCATTGGCCGCAGTTCCCATCCAATGGGTGCTGCAGAGCTGTGCTGACCGGAGCTGCCAGGGTCCCTCTTCAACTAGGTGTTCTGGTCAAAAACCAGAAGCATCGCAACCCTAACCTCAACGGGGGGAAGAAGGGGAGGGGGTGAGCCCCGGCAGAATGTGGGCAGGGGGAGGGAGCAGCGGGTTCGGGAGGCTGGAGGGGGCAATTTTTGTGGTCTGTTGCTGATTGCATTTTGTTGCCAATCAAACAAATTTTTTTTATTCCCCCAGTTTGGAGTAGAGGGTGTCTTGCTGGGCCATGAACTGGGGAGGGAGTATGACATACTGGGGTCCAATCCAGACTGAGTAGCTGTGTCACCCCGTCCCTGTAAGTGGGGTGCCCTTTACAATGCCTTGCTGCTGTAGCCTCGAACCTGGACTGCTCACAAACAGCCTCCAGCATGTAAGTCACACCCAGCCATGTCTGGGTATGCTTCAGTTGGCCAGCCAGGCCTTGGCTCCTGCCGACCTGGGTTATGCTGCAAGGTGACCCCAGCACAGCCCCAGTCCTGGCTCTTCCCCCAGAAATGTATGTCCTGTACTGCCCAGCCCTCTCCTGGCCAGTCCAAATATGTTGAGTCAGTTACTCCTTTAAGAGCACAATATGCACACAACTTGTCACCCTCCCCCAATGGCATTAGCCAGCCACTTTAACGTGAATACACTGAATTAGATAAAATACTAAAACAAGTTTATTAACTACAGAGAGAGATTTTCTGTGAGTACAAGTAATGAGGCATAAAAGGGTACAAGAAAATGAAAGACATAATGCTTACTGGTGCCTAACTTCGATTCAAAGGAAAGTTTTCTCACCAGATGCTTTCAGCCTCCCTGCCCCCAAGTCCAATGGCTGCTTCCTTTATCTCTTCAGGGGCAGTGACTGCAGTGGTAAGGGAGAGACAGAGGGGGTTGTTTGTTCTTCTTTTTTATAGTTTTAGTTCCCCTCTTGAAAAACATTTCCAGCTGAGAACTAGCACTAGGAATCTATGTAGAACACTGTTCCCTGCTTGGTTTTCTACCTGTTTGAACTTCTTTTTCCCCCCTTTCCTGGTTGATGATGCTGGTTACTGCTTAAATGCAAATTAAGCAGTGCACACATTCCTTTGGCTCTTTGGGCACCATACTCAGGAATCTTATAACTTCCCATACAATGTTGCCACAGATATTTTACCAGGCCACGCCTGACCTGCAAATCATCTTTTCAAGGAAAAAAAAAAACCCTCATCAGGCATTCTTTGGACAACGATTATTACAGTACTGTGTAGGATGTGAACACAGTGGTATAGTCTAGCATATGGGGCTAAGGCCAGGAACCCCAAACTCTGTCTGGGGGAGACAGTGGCAGCCCCGAAATCCTGCTCTATAGAAAGCGTGACAGTACTTACCCTTCCCCACCCCCATCCTCTGTTTGTCTCCATTCCCCAGACCCCCTGTTCCTCCAAAGTTCCCCTGCATTGAGTCAACCGGGGCTGCTTCTTCCCCCTCCCCCCCCCCCCCCCGGAAACATTGAGGGGGGGGGGGAGAGGGGCCCCCCTTAGGTTGGGAGGGGGGGCGGGGGGGGGGGGGGGGGGGGGGGGGGGGGGGAAGCTAGGTGTACTGTGCTTATTCCAGCTCTTTCGAACTGGCAAGTTTTCAGTGTGCCAGTCATGGCACCCAACTTCACCCTCCTTTCCTGAGTGAAAAGCCCCAGCTTTCTTGCTTGCCTGGCTGCCGAACCCCAGTGTCTCAGGCAGGCCCTGATTTGTATTGGTTCAGCTCACACTTGTGTCCCGAGCCAGCTGAGACTCGGAGCCCCTTTTCCCGAGAAGCTGGTAAAGTTCCTCTTTTTGCTTTGCCTGTTTTTCCAAAAGGCAACAAAGCAGCTCTGTCTCAGCTGTTTCCTGCGCTATGTGCTCTTTTCTGATGTATAGGGCCTCTGCCAAATTCTGGTTTCGTGAGGAACACATTCCCCTATAAGTGGGGAGCTAGCGGGGAACTGGCCACTCCATTTCTAAGCCACAGTTCATAAACCCACCCGAGCAGTTAGCCAGCTCAGCAAATGGTTCTCAGAGCACGAAGAAGAGCAGAGTGGTTAGTAGAAGTTTAAAAATTAAATTGCTGTACATATTTACAGTAAATATTCTAGCTCTATTAATATATTTCATGTTAGAAGTTTTTTTTAAAGTCTTCTGCGATCTTGCTCTGCCCGTTTTGAATAATCTCTCATTTGGCTATTTTGGGAAGGTTCTGGTGGACAGCTCTGCTCCCAGTGAAAGGCGGAGAAGTTACTATTTCTGATATCCCAATAAGTGAAAAAAACACCACGCTAAATCCTGTGGTTGGGGTCGGCTGGCACGGGGGGGCGGTGGGAGGGAGAGAAGGTGGGTGGGTGGGTGGGAGTGTTCAGATGTCTGTCCAGCTCCCACGCACTATGTACACATGAAAATAATAATCCCTATATGTAATATAAGCTCTAGAGTGCTGGCACAATACCCAGCTGAGTCCATATGATCTAGTTACACAAATAAATGGAGATCTTCTCATATTTGTAAATCACATTCTCTGTTGAGTTAAAGGAAGGGGGGGGGAATTTCATAATGCACAGCCCCAAAATTCTTTAATCCAGCCCTGCAAGTAGGAAACAGGCTGCAAATATCCATGGAAACAGGCTGCAAATATTTAATGGGTGTAACCCCCAGCCAGCACAAGGGAGCAGTCAGGGCAGTAAGAAGGGTTGTCGGCACTGGAGGCGGACTAAGGGGAAAGGCAAGTTTAGGGTGACTATCAGGAGAAACTTCCCAGCAGTGCAAGCTACCGCTGTGGGAAGCAATCTCCTAAGGGACGTGGGGGAACTCAGTCACTGGAGGAGCTGTACACTAGAGCAGACAGAGGAGTCTCTGTGCAGGAGTTTGGACTTGGGGACTTCCAGCCATACACATCTATGATTGTATCTACCCTGTTGAGACCAGTCCTGCACCAAGCCCTGGGGAAGAGGAACGGGGGAATGCTAACACAGGAGAGCTCCTGTGGCAGCATCACTGCTATGGCTCTGTGAGGGCTCGGGGCAGCCGTGGCTCTCACAGCCATTGCAGGGGCTGACGCCCAGGGAATCTAAAGTGACCTGAAGCTGTCCTAGGCATGGGACTCAGAGACCTCCCAGCTCCTCATAAATAGGGAAGCAAAACCTTACTGAGTGATGCAACGTTCCCGTAGTTCTCCAGCATGACTTCTTTGGGCAGTGCCCTCTGCATCTCGTCCAGAGAGCCTGTTCTGCAGCACTGAAATGCACCACCGTCTCCTGAAAAGTCCCGCAACAACAGCGCCCCCCCTCAGAGCCTGCTGCCCAGTGACCATCCACTGCTCAGTCACAGGCTGGTGGGAGGCCAATGGCTCTGCCCAGGTGAGATCCTGCTAACATCAGCTTGGCTTACTGCTCTTTTATGCTCAGAGGCACTGAAGGAGGGAGGAGGCAATGATGGGCCTGTGGCTAAGGCACTGGACTAGGAGACAGGAATTGAGTTCCCAGCTCTCCCATGGGCTCGCTATGTGACCACAGCTGAAGCTCTCTGGCCTCATCATACAGGTGTTTAATGATGATGCTCCCCTCCTTCTGAAGGGCTGGTGAGAACACGCTGGTTAACAATGGGCCGATGGTCAGATACTACAGTGATGGGTACAAACACCTGGACAAAAGAAGCGGCGGAAGGAGAAAAGAGGCTGAGGAGCGAGCTAGAGAGTGGATTTTAAATGGGGAGGGCAGGGGAAGATTCCAATTTCACAAATGAAACAGCTGCATTAAACTAGTAAAGAACCTTTTGCTTTGGGGCAAGTTGGTGGAGGTAACGTGCCTACAGCCCTAGCTGCCCAGTGTTCCCTGCGACTCATCTGCAGTATTGGAGAAGTGCCAGGCCATGCAGGAAACGTTTCCCACAGCTGCAGCCTCTTTTCCCTGGAGTGTCTGTGACGCCCAGGAAAAGCAGGGCTGGCATGGCGTGGCCTTCCCACAGCCAGGACATTGATAGCTCATTGCCTTTGTGTGGATTCTATGATGGGCACTAGGGGGATACACTCTACCTGAAATATTTCCCACACTTCATCCCATTGCTACCCTCTCTCTGTTATACTCCGGAGGGAATTCTGTATCACTGCGCACACAGAGAATTCATGTCCCCTGCAGACCTACCCCTCCCCCACCACCACCACCGCTCCCCGCCCACCCACAGAAAATACATTCTACCAGGGAGGGACTACAATTATGCATTTCAACCACCAGAGGCTGCTGTAGCACTAGATGAGAGGGCAGCCAGCCACACAGAGGGAGGAGGAAAGGCTGCCTTCCTCACAGCAGCCTGCCAGGTGAGGCAGCACAGAATATGAGAGGACAGACAGAGTGGAGCTTTGGGGAGGGGGTCAGACTGGGGTTCAGCAGGACTAGTGGGGGGGCAGACTGGGACAGGTGCACAGGAGCTAATGGGTGATAGTATTGAGCCAGGGCTGAATGTGAGTGGGGATGCAGGGACACGTTGGATGGGGGGGTGGGTGGTACAGGGACATGGGGAGAAAGGGAGGGAGGGAGGGTGGCTGACACATGGGCAGATGTGCCTGACTGAATGGGAGAGGCTGGGGTAGGGGGTCAGCCAGGGTCTGCATGGGGGAAGCTCCCCAACAAGCCTTCCCACTCCCCCCCCCCCCCCACACACACACAACAAAACTCTTCCATACTTCGCCTACCCACACCCAACAACCCTCCAGGTTCACTCCACACTACTTCTTCCCTCTCCCTCAGCTCCTTCATTACCCCTGACTCCTCCAACCCTTTGCACTGCTTTTGAGGGGTGTGGGAAATACATTTCCGTATTGTAGTTTAAATGACTTATAACTCAGAGTTCTGTATTAATATTCCCAGTAAGGAATCTATTTGTCAAAAAACATTTCCTGAAGCTTCTTTGTTGCATGTTTACAGCCATACTTGCTGATGGGTATTTTGAAATAAATTACCAAAATAATTGAAACTGGCATAATTATACTGTGTTATTTTGACAACTAAAATATGCAGAAGTTTAAAATATTGTGCACAGAATTTTTCATTTTTTGGTGCAGAATTCCCCCAGGAGTACTGTTATGCTGGCTCTTAGATGCCCCCTCCAGCTCAGAGCATTGGGCATTGTTCCCGCTTGCACTTTCTGCTAATACCCCAAGCGTTTCCTCCCTCAGCTGCTCCCTGCCCATGCCCTTCCTCCTCACATGCAGTCACAGTCCTCTTGTTAGCTGGGAAAGAGAAAATTCAGCCGTGACTTGCTGGGAAACTCGTCCATTCAGTGCGCTGGGGGTCGCCCAGTCACATGGACAATGCTGGCTACCAGAAAGTGCAAATACCCGAATCACAGTGCATATAAGATGACCCCCAACAGTTCCTAATGGTAACAGTTTTTCTTTGTCAACTCTTTGCCAGCCACTGCCCATATCCTTCCTGTTACAGCTACTGCTGGCACCATGCGTCACTCTGCCGGCTCTCAGCCTTCCTGTCCCAGTCTAGCCTTTCTCTGCCACCAGCTTCCAGGCTGCTGCTCCTGCTCTCATGCCCCCTCTGAGCCTGGCCCCCTTGAGCATCACTGAGGGTCCCCCAGGATACTTTAG
The DNA here is from genome assembly GCF_002925995.2 of Terrapene triunguis. Classification (NCBI taxonomy): domain Eukaryota; kingdom Metazoa; phylum Chordata; order Testudines; family Emydidae; genus Terrapene; species Terrapene triunguis. The sequence goes on along the minus strand of NW_020664661.1, from coordinate 5,570,432 downwards.
GCATTATGGAGCCCTCCACTGGTGGGATCCTTTCGCTCCAGCTAAGTTGGGATGGAGTGAAAGTGTCCAGTAACGAGCCAAAGTCATTACTGAGTGTTCAGGCTTCTGTGGAGCAAGCCACTGGGTTCTGAAGACCAGAGGTCTCATGGCAGGTGTATGGCTGCTCTTGATGCTATGGTGGAGAAGTTTGGGACTGTTCTGGACCCCAAAGAGGTACACCTCTCAGCAGGAGAGCATCTGGGAGCTGGCAGCAGGGGAAGGGAGTTGGGGGCCCCAGGAGGTCAAGAGGAAACACTGCCTGAAATTCCCAGAGAGGTGGAAATTCTGGAGGACAGGTCAAAGAGGGGGCAGGTCCCTGCACTGGTGTGTTTGGGGTGTAGAACAGCAGGACACAGTGGCCCTTTACAGTCAGTGACTTTGGGAAGCGAACTATGACCTGGAGAGCGTCAGGGTCCATGTGACCGGGACAGCCCAGAGCACTAAAGGGAAGAGTTTGCTAGTCATGAAGTCAACATTGGTAGGGTCGTACCTGCCCTACTCCTACATGATACTCCCCTATTTATACATCCATGCACCATGTTAGCCCTTTTGGCACAGTATCGCACTGGGCGATGGTTATCCACCAAGACTGCTAAGGCCTTGTCAGAGTCACTGATTTCTAGGATAAAATCCCCTACAGAGCCCCAGATAAGCATGTCCTACATTCTTTGTTCCTAGCAGGCAGCTGCATTAAAACAGACATTGTTTGATTGCACCCAACTCACCAAGTGGTCCAGATTGCTCTGTATCCATGATCTGTCCTTGGTGTTGTCAACTAACCCTCTAATCTTTGTGTAAGCAGAGTCAGGATGAGCTCTACCCTGACATCTGGTGGTGAATTATGGCGAGTGTGGAAAAGAACTCCAGGGGCGGATCTTGTTTGCACAGGCACACCCACTCGCCTGGCAGGAAACAACAGCAACTGAAAGTGGTTACTTTGGCTGGTGTGGGATCCCCAGTTTCTCTGTTATTGGGGCAGGAAGAATAAAGTTTTGTTACCCTGATTCTGTGAATCAAGGCCAGTGGAACTGTTGTATGACAGAAGGACACACCATTACCTAAGTAGCACTTGCTTGACAAGGGGCATGGGTTACAAAACCTAGTGAATTGAGAGAGGTTGGGGGCAGGTATTTATACCCGGTGGTGTGGGCCCCCTTTTGTGAGCCTGAAACACCAATTGCACCACCACCACCACCTCCTCCTCCTCCTCCTCCTTCTCTCTCTCTCTCCACTGTTGAATGTCAGAGCTAACTTTGACTCTATTAGGAATCTAGTTACAGGCTGCTGAGCTGAATTCACTTCGGGCCAATAGTGCACCAGCACTGGGGCTCCCCTACTACTAGCTGAAATCACAAAAGAGCTAAAGTTACTAAGAGCTGAGATCACTGAGGCTGTGTTGACTAGTGGGGGAGCCTGAAGCTATATTGCTAAGCGGCTGGTGGAGCAGCTAGCAGAGCGGAGCCTTGCGGGGACGGTTGAGCGGCCCAAGGAACGGTTGGAGCAGAGCTGAGCGGCTCACAGGTTGGTGAGCGGAGCGGAGCAGCTGGTAGAGCAGAGCAGTTTGTGGGACGGCAGGAGCGGCTCGTGGTGAAGGCTGCGGCGGAACCCCACGGAGAGGCAGCCGGTCGGCCTTGGATCATGTAAGGTGCCCCTTAACACCCTGCGTGCCCCCTCCCCTTTGAACTCTGGGGCTGCACTGACCAGGGACAGAGACTTTGGGGTTGTTGGACTTTTGGGACTTTGGGTTGCTGGTTTCAAGAACCAACGGGAAAGGACATGGCCCAATTTGCTGGGGTGGGTCTTCACTCATGGTGTGGTCTATGAACTCTGGTTGTGGTGTTTTCCCAATTTAATGCTATGTCGTTTACCTCATGTTATTAAACATTTTCTGCTACACCGAGGCTCTGTGCTTGCGAGAGGGGAAGTATTGCCTCTTCGAGGCGCCCAGGGGTGTGTGTAAGATTTTCCCAGGTCACTGGGTGTGGGCTCGAGCTGGTTTTGTGTCACGCTGTTGGGAGGGGACCCCTATGTACTGAACCCGGCCCTTGCTGCTATCAACTTGGCCTGGCAGAAGGGTTACATTTGTACCATCTGCAAACTTTATCAGCAAAAGTTTCATGTTTTCTTCCAAATCAGTGATAAAAATACTCACTAACATTGGGCTGAAAACTAGTTCCCCCAACAGAACCAGTTGATACATCCCCATTAACAGCTCTGTTTGGAGATCTCAGTTATTCAGCTTGTAAAACATTTACCAGATTCCATATTGATTTTGTATAATGCTAGGATTTTAATCAGAATCACTTAGCATGCGCCTAGTATGACAGATCTCCTATAGGCCAGTACACACCAGAAGATGAAGGTTTAGAGGCTTCCTCTATTAGGTGAAAAAAGGCAGCAGCATCCACCCTCATTTACAAGAATGATAATGTTGCTTACCCATAGTTCCACGTCCTGCGGTTAGATGGTTTAGTTGGAGTTTGTTTGGGTTCTGATTGTGTAGATGGTTACTGTAACTGTACTCAAGAGAGGGTACAGGACTTGTGAAGATCCGCATGAGCCCTTTTCATCTGGGTTTAGTTTAGTGACCTCTTATAGCCAGCTTCAGGCATAAGCACAAGTAACATTTGTGGGGGGAGTGAATCCCCCCCATTTCCCATCTCGGTGACTTCAGCAGGGCTTTACAAAGAAGGAATCCCATTTCCCGTGAATGAGAGGTGGCATGGTCAGGCTCCAGCTAGCACCCGGGAGGTGAAGGATATTGCAACAGTGTTGGGTTTATAGAGCAGATACTGTCGTGCAAATCTTGATACCATGCTGCAGGATTAGTTGTGTAACCACCATTGTCGTTGGGGAGCATATATATGATGTGGGAGGGAACTGGAGATGCAAACTGATGCATAAATAAGGGTTCAGAGAAGTTCATTCCTAATCTGATAATATTATGCAAACCAAACTAGTTAATAGTTAACCTTTATTTACACAGAGTAACTAAGAGCTGCTACTGGCTAAGTTGCTGTCACTTGCCATTGCACCAAGCAGTATATCAACTCTAGATTCTGACATACCAATTAACTCCAACTAGAACCCAGAATAATTGCTACATTCTGCAATGGAACCTCCAGGAGCAAGTCTATTTCCTGGTGGCTTGTATCTCTTGCCTTCTTTTCTTTACAGCATGGAGAAAGTTGTCCAGAAATGGGAAGCTGCCACCAGGGCCTGTTCTTCTCATCATCATAGGGAATGCCTTGCAGCTGAAAACCAAGGCCTTGTCCAGAACCCTTCATGAAGTAGGGGCACCTCTGAGCGGTTTTGTTGAAGGGGCAAAAAGCTGCAGAAACCTGTGCAATAGCTGGGGTCTGATGTGTGACGCTCCCATAGTGATGGGAAAACATTGTGTGGAATTTGACTGAGCATATTCATCACTGCAGGAAAGGGCCTCTGACCTCTTCTTAAAAGCAAAGACACTTGTACCCCACACCTGAGTCTTTCCAATAACAGTTTGATTCTGAAGATGATCGCTTTCCTAGTAGTCTTGCTGAGAAGGTTTAAAGACACATTCCAATTGCTTCTAACACATTCAAACAGTGAGAAACAAGACTTAGTCTTAATAATGCCTGGCGCTTTCCCCCTGCAAATCTCAAAGCAGTTGACAAAGGAGGTCAGTATCATTATCCCTAATTTATTGATGGGAAAACTGAGTCAGAGAGGTGAAGTGACCTGCCCGCGATTGTCTAGCAGGCTAGGGAGACAGCCAGGAATAATCATATGATAATACGCCGCTGCGCTTATGCATTGGTGTGGGTGCTGGACTCGCAATGCCAGAAATGTCCCACCCTTACTAAGCTCATTGGCATGAAACCCACTGACAAAGTGCCTTGCTTTTCAAGTAACAAGCAAATAACTAGTAAGTGAAGAAAACAACAATCTAAGGACGTATCATATAGAGCTGGCTTTCAAAGCCTTGTATGGTTAGCTTGGAGTGTGCACAGAGAAGCTCAGGTGTGACCGGCTGTCATAACTATAAAGGGAAGGGTAACAGCTCTCTGTGTACAGAGACTCCAAATCCTTTTACCTGTAAAGGGTTAAGAAGCTCGGGTAACCTGGCTGACACCTGACCCCAAGGACCAATAAGGAGACAAGATACTTTCAAATCTTGGGGGGGGAAAGGCTTTTGTGTGTGCTCTTTGTTTTAAGGGGGGTTCGCTCTTGGGACTGAGAGGGACCAGACATCAATCCAGGTTCTCCCCATCTTTCTAAACAAGTCTCTCCTATTTCAAACTAGTAAGTAAAAAGACAGCAAGGCGTCTTAGATTTACTTTGTTTTCTCAACTTGTAAATGTACCTTTTTACCAGAGTGTGTATCTTTGTTTGCTGTACTTTGAACCTAAGACAGAGGGGGGTCCTCTGAGCTCTTTAAGTTTGATTACCCTGTAAAGTTATTCTCCATACTGATTTTACAGAGATGATTTTTACCTTTTTCTTTAATTAAAAGCCTTCTTTTTTAAGAACCAGATTGATTTCTCCTTGTTTTAAGATCCAAGGGGGTTTGGATCTGTATTCACCAGAAGTTGGTGAAAGGAGGGTGGGAGGAAGGAGGGGGGATGGTTAATTTCTCCTTGTTTTAAGATCCAAGGGGGTTTGGATCTGTGTTCACCAGGGAATTGGTGAAAGGTTTCTCAAGGCTTCCCAGGGAGGGAATTCTTGTGATGGTGGCAGCGGACCAAAGCTAAGCTGGTAGATAAGCTTAGAAGTTTTATTGCAGGCCCCTACATTTGTACCCTAAAGTTCAAAGTGGGGATTCAGCCTTGACACCGGCTTTCTTCTATAAGCTAGTTATCTTTTTGCTTTCTTAGTGGCCTATGCCGTGACCTTGAAATGGTTTAATTTGTGCAGAGCACCTGCTTCCACAATTAGGCGCATGTCCCGCCGACTGGGTCTGATCAACCAATGAGAGCTTGTTCCGATGATGTAATGCTCATAACTTGAGTAGGATAACTATCTCGAAAATTAAAGCTATTCACTTGTATTTGCATGTAGAGTTTAATACCTTGAATGAGTTTTATATATGTATCTAAATGATTGTGCGCGTATATATCAAAAACACACACACAATGAAATGTATTTTTATGTATATATTTTGAGGATGGAGTTAAAAAAGAGATATTTACAGTGAATGAATTAAAGATTTTTTTCCCTGTGAGTAAGAAATTAAAAACACAGATAGATGTTATGTTGATAACCACATTTAATAAGGCATATTAACATACATGATGTTTTTAATCAATGAGTTAAAGCAGCAGGTTCTCAACCTTTGCTACAGCAGGATTCCTTTTCCATACCAGTACTCACCCCTGCGAACTGAGAATCTCTCTCCCTGGGATTTAGCTTGGATCCTCCTCCCATTTAGCCCCATGAGAAGAGCCTGCTGTCATAGCCTCCCGACACCTGTTCATGAGATCCAGGCTGAGAACCCTTTGAGTTAAATAGAGTTTTGCCTTCTTGAGCCACCAACTGTTTGGAAATCCAAGATCAATTAGTTACTTGCAATTGCAAGGCCAGATCCTCAGCTGGCATAAACTGGAGTTGCTCTGAGTTCAATGGAGCAATGCTGATTTACACCAGCTGAGATATGGCTCACAGTTTCCAGAAAGTTTGGAAATAAAGAGGATTGGATTTCAATAAGAATTTGGAAATTCCTCCATGACAAAGTGCCTTCTACTTGGGTGTCTGGTTTGAATACAGAAGGGGGACGAGTTATGCATTGATTTGTACTGAGGACTTTATGCAATGTGCTTGTGTAAACATTTATTGCATTCATTTAGGAGAGTCTGGAAAGAGTTTGTGAGAGGAATCCCTGAAACTCCGTAAGCCTTACAAACTCTGAGGGAGTGGGGGAGAGTGGGGACAAGCGAGGTCTTAATTGGAAAGGGGTGGGTTGCTGAGACAGAGGATTAGTTCATTCGTCCTGACACTGTTCCTGCTCTAAGCAATAAACACCATGTCACATGAGAGATGATTTTATAGCTCACGGGCTAAGACTATGAGCGTATTTACCAGACCCTTTGGAGAAACGGGGAAGAATAGAATATAGTGCATGTGGCAGAGCTTTTCTATCCACAGTGTCACTACAAAGGGTAAGCTGCTCTTGATTAGAGTGAATCAACTCAAATGCCATTAAAATTTGCCAGATAAGCAAAGCTATCGCTTGTGGATGGCTGGGGGCACTATGCTTCGGCATCCTGAAAGCATCAATCCAGACATAGTCCTCCTTCATCTGCTTTCTCTTTGTTCTGTGTCAGTCCAAATATTCACAAACACAAAAGGCCCAATTACCCTCTTTTTAACAGCAGTGGAGCTGCATTGGCGGGTGCGTCCAAGCAGAGCATACGGCCAGTTGATTTCAGTCCCAACCCATACGCTTTTCCCTCTTCTCGATTATGGGGGAAGGTATGCAAGTTTCGTAGACTGCCTCCAGACTTACTTCCGAGGATTTCTGTCCTGCACAACGAGCGTCCTGCTTTATATTCCTCGCCCAGTTGGATTTTCTGGGGATGGGCGCTGGTAGCCTGCGGGGTGGTTTTTGATTCTCGTTTTCATAAGCATTTGTTGGCTCCTTCATCATGGACACACAGGAGACCTAGGAGCAAAACATCACAATAATAGCCATCTGCCACAAAGTACCCAGGCTCTGCAGGGCGCAACATGTGAGACATCCCAGCTTTTCTCTTTGGAAAGGCCCCAGCAATAGGTGGATATAAATAATAATATAGAGGGAAACCTTGGAAAAGGCACGCTTGGGGAGAGCGCTTAGAGTGAGCTGTATGTTATTGGCTGTGAGTTACCCTTTAGCCAACCACCAGGGAGGACTGTGCATAGTCACTAACTCAGGGTGTGTGCGCTATGTTGAGGACTGGCCCATTTGCAGCATATTAGAAAGTGCTAATAAGAATTCTTACTTTCGGAAGCCTTGGAATGGTCTGTTCATATTTGCGTTCTTCAGGCACCTCTTGACTCTGCTTGGCCTGAATGAATAAACAAAATGTCACAGACAGATCACACCCATAACAATTTACCTACCTCCACAAAAGGAGCGATGGGGAATTCTAATATGGTTTGTTGTGGAAAAAACTTCAGAACTCCGGACACACCTATATGTCACTATAGTAAATAATGATACTCTGCACTTCTCTAGCATCTCTCATCCAAGGATTTCAAAGTCCTTTACAAACAGGAGGCCCAAGAAGATGCCCAAGATCACACTGGGAGCTAGTGAAAGCTAGGAACCCAAGAGTTCTGGTTCCCAGGCCCCTGCTCTTACAATCAGACAACAAGCCTTCATGCTGACCTTGCACAAATGAACCTGAGGGCAGACTGTGGTTTACAGAATCTTTTGTTAGTGGTGATATGTGAGCCAGAAACCAGGTGGATACAAATCTGTTTTTTAAATCAAAATAATCAGATTTTTCTTTATTTTGTTATTCAAATTATAAGAAGTTTTCCTTTAAAAAAATAAACCTGTTTAAAATGAAAATCTGAATGTAATACAAAATATTTTAAGGCCTAAACATGTTATACTCTTTTAAAATATTTAAATAATAAAACAAATATGCTGAATCTATGTACCTCCATCATAAACTTTGAGTTAAAGTCTGCTTTTCTACATAAAGAAAGAATCAGGGAAAAAACATCTAACTTTTGAGGTCAAGCTTTATAAATATGGCACAGCAGGTCATGTACTGTATTAAGGGCTTGTTTTGTTTAACAAAAACAAATTTTATAAGATTAATTAAATTCCAGTTACCATTCTAATGCAGCTTGACACAACTCATCAGCAAAACGTTAATTATCTAGTAAATAAGCAAGATATCATTCACCATTTTCAAATACACTAAAAAATGTTCAAGTACTTCATAACACTCTGAAAATACTAAGCTATATAACTGCTTAAATTAACGTACCTAGTTATAGTTTAGCAAAAAGATGTACCAAACCTAGCCTCTATTTAGTTGTAAATCAACATGCTTTAACGGTTATATCAGCCAATGAGAATGTACCTTTCTTTAGAAAATAACTGAAGTACAAATAGGAAAGTTGATGAAAATCAATTATTTAAATCTGGGTTTTCCACTTGGTGATGTAAATCATGATTTAAATCAATTCATCCTGGCCAGAAAGAACCCCTGCTTGACATTGAGATCTCAAGCTGAGTTTTTAGAAGCTGGCCAGTTAGAAGCCCCATTTTTCACTTGTAAGCTGAGCATATGTGATTTGAAGACACTGAGGCAAACTTCACGTTTGTGTTTTTGTGAGCTTCAGGATGACTTTTTAGAGAGTCCCTTTTCAGCTCAGACCTGCACTTACAGCATACGGTTAAGGAAGTGGGTGCTTTGTGTTTCTAAAATATACCATGGGTCTGATTCTGCTTTGTACCTTGCAGAGAGTCACCTGGGTGTAAAGAGCTACCATTCTGAACAGGCAGCTCTTAGCACAGGTGTCAACACAGTGGAGGGACAGGCCCAACCTATTCAAGAACTGAAGTCCTGATCCTGCAAGCTCATCCAGGCAGGTTGACACCTGTGAGGCCCCAATGCCTGACAATAGGAGATGTGCACGGACTGCCTGTCGCGGCCCTCACTGGTGTGACACAGATTTATTTTAATAAAGGGAAACGCCAAATTTGCACATTTACATTGACAATTAAATCTCATGTTAAAATTAGGGCTGTCAATTAATCGCAGTTAACTCATGTGATTAATTCAAAAAAATCATGATTAATCGCAGTTTTAATCGCACTATCAAACAATAGAATACCAACTGAAATTTATTAAATATTTTGGATGTTCTTCTACATTTTCATAAATATTGTATTCTGTGTTGTAATTGAAATCAAAGTGTATATTATTTTTATTACAAATATTTGCACTGTAAAAACAACAAACAAAAGAAATAGTATTTTTCAATTCACCTCATACAAGTACCGACTTCTTGTTTAGCCAATCGCTAAGGCACACAAATTTGTTTACATTTATAGGAGATAATGCTGCCCTCTTCTTATTTACAATGTCATCAGAAAGTGAGAACAGGCATTTGCATGGCATTTTTGTAGCCGGCATTGCAAGGTATTTATGTGCCAGATATGCTAAACATTCGTATGCCCCTTCATGCTTCGGCCACCATTCCAGAGGACATGCTTCCATGCTGATGATGCTCGTTAAAAAAATAATGTGTTTATTAAATTTGTGACTGAACTCCTTGGGGAAAATTGTATGTCCCCTGCTCTGTTTTACTCGCATTCTGCCATATATTTCATATTATAGCAGACTCAGATGATGACCCAGCACATGTTGTTCATTTTAAGAACACTTTCACTGCAGATTTGATAAAACGCAAAGAAGGTACCAATGTGAGATTTCTAAAGATAGCTACAGCACTCGACCCAAGGTTCAAGAATCTTAAGTGCCTTCCAAAATCTGAGAGGGACGAGGTGTGGAGAATGCTTTCAGAAGTCTTAAAAGAGCAACATTCTGATGCAGAAACTACAGAACCCGAACCACCAAAAAAGAAAATCAACCTTCTGCTGGTGGCATCTGACTCAGATAATAAAAATGAACATGCGTCAGTCTGCACTGCATGGATGCATATCCCCTGGAATGCTGGTTGAAGCACGAAGGGACATGTGAATCTTTAGCACATCTGGCACGTGAATATCTTGCGACACCGGTTACAACAATGCCATGAGAACACCTGATCTCACTTTCAGTTGACATTGTAAACAAGAAACGGGCAGCATTATCTCCTGAAAATGTAAACAAACTTGTTTGTCTGAGCAATTGGCTGAACAAGAAGTAGGACTGAGTGGACTTGCAGCCTCTAAAATTTTATATTGTTTTATTTTTGAATGCAGTTTTTTTGTACATTTATAAGTTCAGCTTTCATGATAAAGATATTGCACTACAGTACTTGTATTAGGTGAATTGAAAAATACGATTTATTTTGTTTTTTTACAGCGCAAATACTTGTAATCAAAAATAAATATAAAATGAGCACTGTACACTTTGTATTCTGTGTTGTAATTGAAATCAATATATTTGACAATGTAGAAAACATCAAAAATATTTAAATAAATGGTATTCTATTATTGTTTAACAGTGTGATTAATCGCGATTAATTTTTTTAATCACTTGACAGCCCTAAATCTAAACTAGCAACAGCCATCAGAAAGTATGTCTCTTGGTAAGATTGTATGTGCCCTCTCTAAGGCAGCAGGAAATCAAGGTTTGTGTTGATATTAGATTTGGTTGGAAAATGGAGTTTTGGGGGGGGTTGTGGAAAATTTCAATTTTGCAGCAAAAATTCAAAACCCAAAATATTTTAATTCTAAAAGTGCTGCCATAGTATCTCATGGGAGTTGTAGTTTGGGTGCCTCATGATCCGCATTTTCCTCTAGGGGTTGGGCTCCCTGGTTGTACTACCTCTCCCATGAAGCACCAGGGTCTCCCCTCTTGGAAAAAGGAAGTGATCCATCATGGCAGTCCCTGATTATGGTGCATCATGGGAGATGTAATCCAGCTGGGGAGCCTGGTCCATAGGGGAGAATGGAAAATGAGGAAACCAAACCACAATTCCCATGAGGCACCACAGCAGCATTCCTAACTCAAAATATTTCAAGTTTGGGGCATATTTTTCTTTTCAAAGCAGATACTTTCTGCAAAAAAAATATAATTTAACAAAAAACTCAATTTTCCACTGAAAGACTGTTTGAATGGAAAAATTGTGACCCATCCTAGTTAATATCTCATCCTCTCCCTCACTTCAAGCCTTTCCCTCCTGGATTTTCACCATCAACACATCCTTTAAATGTGAAGTGGCCCCAAGCCATGAATCTGAGCTCCAACTTTTCCATGAGTTATGGGGTGTTTGGATCTGGGGCTCCTTCTAGGGTGGGAGCATATGGCCAGCAGTGACACTTGGATCTGGATCTGAATCCAACTTTCCCCAAAGCTCAATGGAGTTTTGAACCAGGATTCCAACGTGAGCCCATCACCATTTGAAATGTTACAAAGCCAATAGCAATCTCATACAGTCACCTTACTACAGCTGCAGCGTGTCCTTTGTCGAATGCAGGTCACAGCCAGTATGATTCCGAGGACCAGGGCCACAATGCTGGGTATCCCTGCTGCTAGTCCTAACACCAAGGGATTTACCTAGCTCATGAAGAAAGAGTGCAAGGTCAAACACAAACACAGTGGCATCCTCTCCTTCTATCAGGGAAGTGGTGGATTCTCCGTGTCTTAGTGTCTTCAGATCCAGACTGGATGCTTTCCTGGAAGATGTGTTAGCTACACAAGTTATTGGGCTCAATCCAGGAGTAATTGTGAAATTTAATGGCCTGTGATTAGGGTGGCCACTGACATCCCCAGAACACAGGACAACATCCCCTTAGCTGTCCCCACACCTGCTGGCGTGACCATGTCACATAGAGGACGCTATTTTGCAGAGCATGCTGCACTGCCAGCGTGACATCACACACACAGCGTGTGCAAGGTCACTCCAGGGTGGGAGGGCCAGAGTAGTGCGCTTTGCCAAATGGCACCCTCCATGCGTGATATTGGACTAAACCATGTCCAGTTTTAATATCTGTACTGGACAGGGGACAAACCATACAACAACAGGACTGGCCGGCTTAAAACCAGATGAATGACTTGCCTACCTGTGTTATACAGGAGATCAGAGTAGATGATCTAGCCTTCCCATCTCACCTTAAATCTATGAATTATTGAGGGCAAGTTATTAGTATGCACGCATGCCTAAATCTGGCTGCTGGGTTCCCAGAGCTCGGGCCCTGGCCCTGTTTATAGAACAGCTGACAAAGAATATCACCACCTTGCTCTTATATAGCACTTTTCATCTTTTGCTCGCTAAACACTTTACAAAGGAAATCGATATCATCATCACTCTGTATGGGGTAACTGACACCAGTGCCCCCCCCCCCACGTTGAGATTCTTGGGGGCTGACCCCACTGCAGCATTGGGACCAGCATAGCCCAGGGGGCATTCACCACTAGCTACAAGTAAACGCGACATATTCCTTTCGGCTGAAACTACGCCACAGTGAGCAAAAGGCTGAAACTCTGGGTTTTTTTACTGCACTCTCTCTTTAAATCTGGAACTCTGTGCCCAGGTGGGGTTTGATCAGTTTAGCTCTGGGGAGCAGGAAGGTCAGAGCTATTCCTGCATGGAGCTGCTACTCCTAGATTTTTGCAGGTACTGTAAACTGACTCCTCTGCTCAAATGCCATTGTTATTCTAATGTATAAAGATATTACAAAGCTTAAATATTAAAGGCCACATTCTGCTCTCAGTAATATTGGATCTGCACTGGAGAAATCAGTGGAGTTCTGAGTTTACACTGATTGAGCACAGCATTTGCCTTTTAGCATAGAAGTGAACTCTACAAATTCTGGCTTGATTTAACTGGAGGAATGTTTCCTAGCCTGAGTAAATGGCTGTGGGTATAAACTGAAACATGTGTTTGCAACCAGGGAATCAAACTGCCTTTTGGTGGCCTGAAAAGCGATTGTTGCACAAAACATGCGGTAGAGACACATTGCATTTGGTTTAGAACTGCAGTTTCCTAACATTTCTTAGACTTGGTTGCAAGGCCAAATTGTGAATTTCTACACTGCAATTAAACAGTCCCTTAGTCCAAGCCCTGCAAGCCGAGTCAGCTGGCATGGGCCCGCTCTGGGTGTCTAATTGCAGTGCAGACAAACCCTGTGTGTCTATTGTGAGTGTAATATCAGCTACGACCTGACGTGGTCGTCACCAACGAGGCCCAGAAAAAGATCATCCTCGTCGACTTCACGGTCTCCTTTGAGAACAGGACCCCGGCATTTTGCGAAGCCCGAGCTCGTAAGCTGGAAAAGTACGCCCCCCTGGCTGACACCCTGAGAGCGAAGGGCTACAAGGTGCAGATGGATGCCCTGATTGTCAGAGCCCTGGGCGCCTGGGACCCCTGCAACGAGCGCGTGCTGCGGACCTGCGGGATCAGTCGACGCTATGCACGGCTCATGCGACGCCTCATGGTCTCAGACACCATCCGATGGTCCAGGGACATCTACATCGAGCACATCACCGGCCACCGACAGTACCAGGAGTCGTGAGCCAGAGTGACATCGTTCTCCCACTACGAGAAAGGGACCAAGTGACCTTCTCCATTGGATCATATGAACTGGAACCATAATCTCCCTGAACATTAAAACTCACCAAATGAGGGTCAATCCATCCTCATCATCATATCCACTCATTATACCCCACACCCGAACATAGCCACTCTATGAACTTCATACCCTTATATCTCAATGCCTGTACTTTGACCCATCAACCTTTTACCCCCAATTGGGGATATTGCAGATTATGTATTCCTTATGCCACTTGATTTTAAACCAAACTTTGCACCCTCGATAATCTGTACATTATTCCCTGATAACCAGAAACTTCTATGCTCAAACGCTATTCACTTTTTTTTAACATCATCTTAATAAATTTTTTTATACCATTAGCATAGGGCTTCCTGCATCATCTAGACACAGTTACTAGAATTGTTAAGGAAACTATTTCCTTAAAAGCCTGCAAGTAAATAGTGCATGTGTTTGCCTTTTTAATCCTATACATGACAAATAGCAACTATATTTTTCAAAAGCCAATGCAAGATATTAATCGCTGCTAATAGTAACTTAACTGCTAATCCTGTTACAATACAAAGATATGAATAATAAAATGTTGCCATTCATCCTGAGGGATCCCAAAAGGCTTATAAAAATAATTGTATATGCACTTCATCAGGGATAGAAATACGGCCACCTCTGGGGTGGAACACGGCAAATGCTTAACAGCTGCATCAGCACTAAACTACAGTATTTACAGGGGAAACGGAGGACTGATTCTACAGGGCGAATGTACTGTTAGGGAAATGGGAGAATGTAATGAATCAAGTTCAACAGCGAACCAAATCTTACCGTAGCAGAAAGATCTGATTGAACATTTGTGCTAGTACTTGCAGGAGGCTAAAAACAAGAAAGAGTTTAGAACAGTTACAATGTTTTGTAAAAATTGAATGAGGGCAGAGGTTGTACGAGCCGTGACAAGGTCACATGCAGCACTGGGTATTGTCTGAAACATGGCCACATTCTGTCTATGAGCTGTAAAAATTATCTTCCTCCACTGAGGACAGAGCTGGCATCAGAATTTTAGTGCTGTTCGCATCATTTTTGCAACAAATCTAAGAGGGAATAAACATAGTGTCTGAAAACTTTAGGCCAGCTCCAAACTTGTCTTTGATCCCTTGCTCTTTTCTACAGATGAAGCCCAGATCTAAACACCATAAATATTTTTGGAAAATTAGGATTCAGATCCAAACATGCCACTTCAGGCCCATATCTACACTCTCTTTCCTCTTCTGTCACAGCATGATCATTTCCCCTCTTTACAGTTTTCCACAGGGATTTCTTAGAGGTCGCCTTGCTTGGTGAAGGCAAGCTTCTCAGAGCCTCTTGTGTTTCCAGGGTTAAATACTTATTTCCCCAAACGTGAAATCTTCCCCAAAGTGAAATCTCCTCAAAGGCAAGAGAGGAAGGTTGGTTCAGTGCCTAGGGTGCTAGCCGGGGACTTGGGAAACCCAGGTTCACTTCCCTGATCTGCCACAAACTTTTGGCACGTCACTTAGCCTCTCTGACCTCAGTTTCCCATGTATATCACAGGGGTGTTGTAAGGATAAATTCATTAAAGATTGTGAGGCACCGAAATACTAGGGTAATTGAGGCCATAGAGGTAGCTATGGATAGACTGGTTAATGGAGTGTTAATTTGCTGACAATGCATGAGGCCTGGAAGTTTCTGGGGTGCAGACTTAGAAAGACATACTTACATAGTTGATGGGAAAGTAACATTTTCCTATAATCTGCCTATTTAAAAACAATATTACTGGGTCCAGGAGACTGAGGTGCATTCCCGGCCGGACAGCTACAGCCCTGGCAGCAGCCATGTGAACTTCCCTCCAGCAGCAGGGGCGTCCAATCTCCAGGATCCATTGTCCTTTCTCTCTCAGCTGTGACTGCCCTCCAGGGGATCAGTTATCACCAGTTTTGCATGTGGTTTTCATGGTGTGGACAACAATATGCTAGGGCCTGGGCTGAGCCCCACCCACTCACTCAACACAGGCCTCGGGAGATCGCAGTGATCTATGGTCACTACCTCCTGGGCCCAGACTGAAGCTGATTCTCTGAGGGAGACAGGCTCAATATCCTTCCACGATGGCTAACTTCTCTGAGCTGCCCTGTTCACTCACAGGTTTGTGAAGGGAGAATCTGTGGCCTTTGAGCTGCAGTGTGGATGCAGGGCCACTTTCCTTGTGATGGAGAGATGCTGGCAAAGTCTCTGGGTAGCACTGAGGGAAGCATTCTGTATAGAGCTCCTTATATCGGCTCAAGGAACATGCAGGGTACCCCTCTCCCCCTCTACCCACTGCAGAGCTAGCGAGCGGGCATGGGAGCCATGACCCATTATGGTCACGTGGCATTGCCAGACACACTAGTGGCTTTTGGGGGAGATTTTTCAGCCTGAAATGGCAGATAGGCAGCTAGAGCCAAGACGGGCTGGATGCAGGAGCCACTGGGTCGGTGTTATGCAGGAAGTCAGACTAGATGACAGGAACCATTCCTTCCGGCCTTATCCCCATGTACTTGGGACACTTACTGTGATGGTGGAAGTAGTGGTGACCAAGACGGACTCCTGAACAAGACAGAAAATGAAATGATTGAGTCTTAAAGAACAAACCAGACTCCAGTGAGAAAGCAGCATGTAGCTTAATAATATCCAGAGCGGGGAGCCGGACAGGAACGTCTTTTCCACTCAGTCCCAGTGCACTGCACGGGTCAGCACAGTTGGGATGGAAGGAGCTTCACCTTGCTCTGAAGCATCCGGGCGTGGCCACGTTTGAGGCAGGAAACAATGGCCTGGTCCAGCAGGCCAATTCCTGCACTGAGCATAGACTGACAGAGGCTTGACTCAAAAGATACCACTAGCTGATTGGATCGGAAGCGTTTGAAATTCACAGCTCATCTAGACAGATGACCCCTTTTTTGGAAGTGTGTAAAATCCAAATGGCCTGGCCAACTCCAACAGCTACTTGTTAAAAGGAGGCACAGACAAGGTATATTCCTTAAATTGGCTCATTCCCAAATGGGGGCCTGGAATTGTGTCTAAGACAAGATGCATGATAGCTCCCATGGAGGGAAGCTAGCATGAAGGGACAATCAATACTCCTGTTGGTAAGAATACCCAGCAAAAGACACACGTCCTCATAGTAGATAAACCTGCTATCAGTTCTCATTGTAACTGGGCCCTGTAAAAGGATTCCTTGCCCACAGACTCAGAAATCCTACATCTCCTGTGTCAGCTCTCAGATGCAACGCTAGTACATCCAGCTGAGCGTGTTTGCTTCCCCAATCCACTGCCAGAGACAGAGGTCACAACAAAACCCTTTAACTTCTCTGGCCTTTGGAACATGCAAGTGGTTATGAGCTGCCATGCTCAGCCATGGCAAGGCAAACTGCACCGTGAATAATGACAGTATGTGGCTGATAAACCCTCCCAGGCCGTGCTGTGCACAAGCAGCAGTAGCACCTCTCCTTGTGGCTGTAGCTACTTCTCTGTAATTCAGTAGACCAAAATATTGCCCCTTCCCACCTGCCTATTCCATTTTGGAAAGCTGAGGCTTCAGACTGGATTGTACCTAGCACCTGTAAATCAGCAGCTAACTGTGGCTGCTGCCTGGCTGGGAAAACTGCAACCGCTAAGCCTAGGAGAAAGAGAGGCCATGGTGTCAGGCCATCTTTCATATAATGGCAACTAAGGGTGGGAGGTCTATTAGGCCAGCATGCATGTGATTTTGAAAAAACAAAGGGGGGGGGAAGGTAAAGAGAGGGGAGATTCAAAGAAGAGGAAATGTGTGTTTTCTGTATTATCGTCAGTCCGAGTGTGCATTTAACTCAAGGTTTGTGTAACTCCCTGCCGCTGATCCCTGTTCTAATGGATAAGCTCACTCCTCACCTTGTTTCTCACTGAGATGCAAATGCAAGATTCTAGGCACCCTCACACGTAACTAATATTAGAAGGTAACCTCAGCAGCGATAAAACTGTCATTCAGATCGGAACTCTGCCAGCCTCTCCAGAATTCCTCCTCGCCTTCGTCGTTTCAGGAAGCAGATTCTCAACCTTCTCAACTAACCCGAGAGTTGATAAATCACCTTCCTTTCACCCAGACCCAACGTACTTACAGTTGTGTTTTCAGGGAATGTTGTGGATTTCGTAGAATTCTGTAAGGAAAAACATTGAATACAAAGGAGCTCGGTATTAAGGACTCGCAGAAAGACAGATGTCCCTGGCCATTTGCTTCTCTCTACCCTGCAACCACAGAAAATGGACTGGGTGGGAAATGCCCACTTGTGACTGATGGATAATCTTCAGTGAGTGCTCCAGCCGAAGACAGCAAAAAATAGGCCCTCCAATTATTTAGAGAAAAATACATAAGAACAAGCTGTGCTTAATTTGTAAAGAAAGAGGTGCTGGGGCTCAAACAATAACAATAATAGCGTTCCTAGAACAAAATGGCGTCCTCCACAGAACATGACCTTGCACACACCATATGTGGCAGGTCATGCCTTGCATACAAGTGTGCCACTGGCAGGAGAGGTAGCCCTGGCATTTAAGCTCTGGGAACAAGAATTAATCTGTATAAAGGCTTGTCTACACTTAAAGTGCTGCAGCGGTGCAGCTGGAGCGCTTAGTGAGGTTGCTCCCTACACCAACAGGAGAGCTCTCCTGGACACAGCATTGTCTACACTGGGGGTTAGGTTGGTGTAACTGCGTGGCTCGGGGTATGGATTTCCCACCCTGCTAAGCGACATAGTTATGCTGATGTGAGTTTATAGTGTAGACCAGGGTATCTGAGCACCTAGACTCCTGGATTTTAAGGCCAGAAGAAACCATCATGATCATCTAGTCTGACCACCTGTGCATCGCAGGCCACAGAACCTCACGCACGCACTCCTGCAATAGACCCCTAACCTCTGGCTGAGCTACTGACATCCTCAAATCATGGGCTAAAGACTACAAATTACAGAGAACCCACCATTTACACTAGTTTAAACCTGGAAGTGACCCATGCCGCAAGCTGCAGAGGAAGGCAAACCCCACCACACTAGGGGAAAATTCCTTCCCAACCTCATTTATGGTGATCAGTTAGATCCTGAGCATGTGGGCCAGACCCACCAGCCAGACACCTGGGAAAGAATTCTCAGAGCCATCCCCATCTAGCGTCCAATCATGTCACCCTCTTTAATGCATTTTTCCTCACAACATCCCTGGAAGGTGGGTCAGGGCTCTAATTGCCACTGTACAGATGGAGAAACTGAGGCACAGAGAGACAAACTGACTTGCCTGAGGTCACTGAGGTGAAGCCTGTGGTGGAGCAAGGAGCTGAACCTGGGTTCTGAGCCCTAAACTAGCAAGTTTAATAACCTGACGGATTTCTCTGTCACTGCAATAGATTAAAACACTTAACCCCTTAATGACTGAATTGTTTCCAGGCCTGGAGGGAGAGGTACCCAAAGGAGCTGCTGGCTGCCTAGTGTGCTAGCTGCAGCTGCTGCTGACTGAAGAGTAGAGGGGCGTCTGTGCTCAGCCAGGGCTGCAGTGAGCCCGCCAGCGAAGGGGCACTGAAAACCGTTAGCCATTCCCAGGCTTTTCTGTAATCATCATCATAATTTCTGTTGTGATGGAGCGTGTGGACGCCAGTCAGGGATCAGGGCCCCATTGTTTTAGGCACTGTACAAGTGACACCCAGACAGTCCCTGACCCCAGTGCTCACAGTCTAAGGGGGCACCAGGGAGCTTTGGCTGTGTGTTCATTAGCCTTTTCTCCTGCTAATACTAGTGCAGCTAATATTGGGAGAGCTGGTGTAGTTGGGGCTCCAGACAGCTGCTAGCAATAATTAGCGAAACATATGCACAGAATCTCTCCACACCTGGGTGAGAAATGTGTGTTCTCTCTCTCTACCCCCCCATTGCATGGCCCCTGAGCTGCCTTATGAATCACAACCCTCTGACCAGGGTACACTGGGTTCCTTATTTTTATCTCTCTCTCTTCTCTGAGGTTCAGTTAATTTATTTCACTTCCTCTTTCTTGATGAATCACTCTACACTTTATGGGCTTTGCAAATGTTTCCAGGAACTGTATGCATAGGTGAGGTACAGGGTCAGAATAAGGTGCATGCAATTGACGCACATTCATATGTGCATGTCTAACTTACGCATGCGACTGAATGAGATAGCAGAAAGATGGTCTTGTGGTTAAGGAATTAGACTGGGACTCAGGAGACATGATTCAGTTCCTAGCTCTGCCACACACTTCTTAGGCAAGTCGCTTAATTGCTTTGTGCCTCAGTTTCCCAGCAGTAAAATGTTATTCCCTTCCTCCTGTCCTTTGTCTATATCATCTGTTTAAACTGTACGCTCCATGTCTGTATGGTGTCCAGCATAATGGGATTCTGATCTTAGATGGAGCCTCTGGATGCTACAATAATAATAATAATAATAATAATAATAGAGTAAGGTGGACAGAATAAGGTAGAGATGTGCTGCATTACAGAGAGATTCTGGTTTTGTGGGGAGGGGAAAGAACTGAAAGAAGGTAAAATAAATCCAGGGAGAAGCAGCTAACAGAGCTGGTCAAATCGAATCCATGACTCTATTAAGTTCACTTTCACAGGCATTTGACACATATTTTGTTGTACTCGCCCTGCTCTATAACTGGTGAAATACTATTTGGTGAATCCAGATGAAATTCACAGAATGATGTATTAAAAATGATTTGTTCTGCGATTTGCTCAGCCCTGGGGCGACGTTCCCCATCATGCAGGGAAAGGTTCCTTTTCCTCCTCTCCCTTACATTTTTAAACAGGAGCCTCGTGTGATTCAATGGCATTCACCCTGCAGGGTGGGAAATCCTCTCAGGGCAGGTGGAACTGTACAACCCCAGGGGCCCAATATTCATCCCTGCTAACTCCAGTGAGGTCATCATATAGGGGCATAGGGCACAGGCACTAAACTCTGGAGAGGAGCTCGAAACACTCAGATGCCCAGCATTGAAACAAACAAACAAACAACTTAAGGAAGAAAAAAGACATAACAGGATGAAAAGTGCAGCTACCTTGCTCTGTCTGCTCAGCTATTGCGCTTACAGGAAGAAAATTCTCTGTCATTCTTTTGGAGATCTAAAATGACCGAGGTGAAAGCTGCCTGACAATGCAGATGTTTTACCAGATCTTTATAATATCACAGTCTGGGAAATCTCTTTTTAAAAAAAGAATGAAAGGAGGACCTGTGTGAGAGAATTCAATTGTCAGTCGGGTATCAAGGCTAGGAGCAAGCGGGCAAACACTGGTGAGGAATTTCTGCACAAACAGCAGGGCGTGCCTGTCTATTAAATCCTCTCTTTCATTTTCTGTGCCTGTCCGATCAGTCTGCAGTGCAAACCCCCCCCCCCCCCCCCCCCCGAGAGAAATAGAATTATTCTTACTCACCATGTCAGACTGTTACCTGAGAAAGCCTGGCTCATATTCACGCTGACTGGCCGAGTCTGGAGTTAGCACTCTTCTTGTGTGGAGCTTATTGCTCTGTCACAAAGCAAGTTGCAGGTCCAGGAAGAGAACAATCGATGGCATTTACCTAAGCCAGGGACATCCTGGCTGAATCCCGAAGTAGCTGATCACAGCAGTTCCTTAAACTGACTGACGGGGCAGAGCACCTGAAAGCCTGGGTCTCTGGGACGCTGGGAATTTGCTTCCTTCCTATCTTGCTGGTGTCTGGCCATGCTCCTCCTGGCCATGTATATGAATTTATTAGCACCAGGCCCTTCATAAATTCTGCCTCTAAAAAAAAAAAAACCTGTTCCATCCCCTGCCCTTGTACTTTTATGGGGAACAATTTTTATTTACTTACTTTGTATCCGCTCATGTGGGTTGCCCGACTTTTATGATGTTTAGTGTGTACGCACTGCTAACAAGAACACATGATCCAACACTAAAGGCAACTCCTTTACCCAAAGGCCATCTTTGGAATTGTGGACCAACGAGCCTTACCTTCAGCACGCCTCACTACTTATTATTGTGGGGTTGCTCCTAAGTTCACACTTCTCTGGAAACTAAACGCAATTTCCAATGATTGACAGAGGAAACACGTGGACAAAGGTCCAGTTAGTGCCTGTGCTGGGTGTGCAAGGTGGGGTGGTGGAAGTTGAGGACACAGGCAGTCTCTCCCCTGTGGTACCCCTGTGACAAAGGGGGCCCCTGGACATGAGAGAGCAACTCCCATTGACTTTTCCCCTTGAGTGGGAGAACAGGGCCTGGACAGCAGGAGAAGTCCACAAGGCTAGTGGCATCTGGCCTCCTGCTAGACCTCTTTGCAGATGCAAGTTCCACACACTTACTCTATATCTACATGGCACACACTGGCAGTGGCGTGTAGGGTATGTGTAGCTACACACCACAGTGAAGAGCAGGCTGCGTCCACATGGCGGTGTGTAGCTACATGCAGCAGTGAAAGGCTCCAGCAATGGGAGTGGGACAGGTTCCCTGCTGCCCACTTCCATAGCTCCCCCCTAAGGCAGGGCTGTGCCTTAGTGCCACAATCTAGCCCTTTAAATTTACAAAGACATTTTCACAACAAAATATTGGGTGTATTGGCAAGTGGAGAGAATGTCAGATCAAAGATTGTCCCCATAGGCGCCGACTTCGTGGGTGCACCAGAGCTGAACAAAAATTAATGGGTGCTTAGCACCCTACTGGCAGCCAGCTCTGCCCCCGCCAGCACCTCCCACCCTCTGTCAACCCTGCCAAACAACCCCTCCCACTCCCTCCCAGCGCCTTCCACCCACCACGATCAGCTGTTCCGTGGTGTGCTGGAGGCAGTGGGAGGGGGTGGAACTGGGTGGGAAGAGGTGGGGCAGGGGCAGAGCGGGGTGGGAAGAGGCGGAGCGGGGGTGGGGGTTTGGGGGAAGGAGTGGAATGGGGGCGGGGCCTGGGTGGAGCAGGGGCGGGAAGAGGCAGGGTGGGGTGGGACTTGGGGGAAGGGGTGGAGTGGGGGCAGAGCAGAGGTTGAGCACCCCCGGGGAAAGGAGGAAGTTGTCCTGTGTTTGTCCCAACGGAAATCCTTCCTGGGACCTCAGGGTGTATCAGAAAACAGCCCCACTTTAAACTTTCCAGAGGACAGGAATAGTTACAGACTCCTTGTGGCAGTCTGTACCCCTATATTCACCTCTTTTACAAGACTATAATATATTTTGTACAAAGTCTGCCTTGTGAGGTATCATTTGAAAACTCAATGTGCTGATCATTATTGTCCTGGTAAAATATGGGTGGCAATAGTGTATATAAAGTTATGACATTACTGAGACATGATCCAAGTTTAGAAAAGCAGCCACAAACCAGTTCCTCAGAGACAAAAGGCAAATTGACACCTCGGCCAGGTGTCAACGAAATCAAATGGACTAATACCTGGTTAAGTGGCCATTCTTTGGCAGGAAAAAGGGTGTGAATGAGAAATTTCCATCTTGGCAAAGAACAGCTGGTGGTTCCTGTCCCCATAGATTTTCTGTCTCCCGAACCCCAGCTGGAGATGATTCTCAAAGAAGGAGGAAAACACTCCTGAAGTGATTCCTTCCTTTCTCTCTATTCATGGCAGCCACAACACCTGAGGTAAAAGAAACAGATTTAGACTGAGGGAGGGATCCTGGCAGAAAGGAATCCAGACAGTAAGGCTGATGAAGCATGTGGTGAGACAGACTTTTGCTTTGTATTCACTTAGCTTTTTAAGTTAGGCATTAGTTGCATTTACTTTTATTTTCTTGTAACCAATTCTGACTTTTATGCCTCATTACTGGTAATCACTTTAAATCGATCTTTCTGTAGTTAATAAACTTGTTTTATTGTTTTATCTAAATCAGTGTGCTTGGATTGAAGTGTTTGGGAAACTCACACCAGGAGTGGTTGCTTTCACAGCAACGCAGTGTAAAAGGCACCCCAGGTTGGAGTACTAAGGGGACACAACTGCTTACAAGTCCAGATTGTACCCTGGGGAATGTCACACCCCTGCAAGCACAGTCCGTTTCACTTGGGCTCTGATCCTGCCAATGCTTATGCATGTGCGTGTTTGATTTGGATTTTTTTTTAAAGCTTTGTCTATTTTCTCTTCACATTCCCTCTTAATTTCCAGCTTACCTTCCACCTGCTATAGGTGGTACAGGACTTCAGGGAATTCAGAAGTGTCCAAGCAATTGCCTTCGAGATGCTCCCTGTTTTGAGAGCAAATGAAGATACAAGGCCAAAGATTTTGGAAGTGAAGCGCTGGCTGGGTAAGTGGAGGAGGGTAGAGGGTTTAGGTTTTGTGGAACATTGGTCCACCTTCTATAGGGAGAAGAAGCTGTGTAGTTTGGATGGCTTCCACCTCAGCAGAAGGGAGACCAAGCTTCTCAGGTACTGGCTGGCTAGAGTAGTCAGGAGGGTGTTAAACAAACAACAAAGGGGAGGATAAAAAGAGGAAAGATGTGAGCACTCATTTAGCACAAAATCTATATTTTGAGAACAAAATTCATCAAAGAACCAAAGGACACAGAGAAGAAATTCTTGAATTGCTTATACACCCGATGCGAGGAGCATGGGTAACAGTCAAGAGGAATTGGAATTGCTCATTTATGAGCAGAAATTCAATCTAGTTGGTTTTACTGAAACCTGGTGGAATGGTTTTCATGACTGGAATGCTGAAATCACTGGTTATAACCTATTTAGGAAGGACTGAGTGGGCAAAGGGGGAAGAGGAGTGGCATGGTATATCAAAAATGGCATTACTTGTTTCCAAGTCACTGACAACTCAGAAGAAAATCATCTTGAATGCTTACAGATCAGTGTCTTAACAGAGAAAGGATGGGGTATTAATTGGTGTCTGCTACAGGCCATCAAATCACACTAGGGAACAGGATGACCAGCTCCTTACACTCCTATCTGTAATGTGTAAGAAAAAAAGCAGCAATTACATGGGGACTTCAAGTATCAGAGGGGTAGCCGTGTTAGTCTGAATCTGTAAAAAGCAACAGAGGGTCCTGTGGCACCTTTGAGACTAACAGATGTATTGGACCATAAGCTTTCTTGGGTAAGAACCTCACTTCTTGCATCTGAAGAAGTGAGGTTCTTACCCACAAAAGCTTATGCTCCCAATACTTCTGTTAGTCTCAAAAGTGCCACAGGACCCTCTGTTGCTTTTTATGGGGACTTCAGTTTGTTCAATTTATGCTGCCAGTACTAAAACATCCTCAGAATTTCTTAATGATATAGATGACAATTTCCTAACTCAAAAAATTTTGCATCCAACATGGAGGAATTTTCTATATTAGACTCTCATCTTGACAGATAAAGAGGAACTGATCACAGAACTAAAAATTAATGGTAGCGAAGGTACAAGTGATCATGACTTGATCACATTTAGAATGTGCAAGCAGAATAAAGTTCAGGCCAGTCATATGTATAGCTGATGCTTTAAAAGGGCCAATTTTACAAAGCTGAAAACAATTATGAGCCAAATCAGTGGGGGGCGGGGGGGGAGAATTTAATCAGAAAAATGTGAAATCATTTAAGAAAAATCTTTATAGATGCCCAAAAAACTACAATCCCACAATTGAGGAAGAAGGTCATGCCGGTTAAGAAAAACAATCTGGTTTAGAATGGGAAGTAAAGGCAGGTTTTTTATATATATATAACAAATGAAATAAAGGGGAAGTTGATAGTAATGAATATAAATCAGAAGCTAGGAATTGTAGAAAATTGATAAGAGAAGCCAAGGGACACAAGGAGAAATCTATGGTCAGCAGAGTTAAGGAATAAGGAATAACTCAATAAGGAAGAGTTTTTAACAATATTAGAAACAAAGAGAATCCTGACAAAATATTTGTCCATTACTAGATGAAAATGGTAATGATAATGATAATACAGAAAATGAAAAAGTGTTCAATAAATATTTCTGTTCTGGGGAAAAAAAAACAGATGATAATGTAGTCATA
This sequence comes from Terrapene triunguis, assembly GCF_002925995.2. Lineage (NCBI taxonomy): Eukaryota > Metazoa > Chordata > Testudines > Emydidae > Terrapene > Terrapene triunguis. Next base: position 5,545,225 of record NW_020664661.1, on the reverse strand, counting down.
TCATATGATAACACTTTTTCCCATTCCACTAGTATCTCAGGAGGATATTAAACAGCAACTGCTAAAGTTAGACATTTTAAAATCAGCTCGTCCAGATAACTTGCATCCAAGAGTTTTCAAAGAGCTGTCTGAGGAGTTCACTGGACTTGGGAATTTGCCTTGACTTTTTTTCAGCCGCTTTCAAATATTGATTTTGAATAAGTCTTGGAAAATTGGGGAAGTTCTAGAAAACTGGAAGAAAGCTAATGTTGTGCCAATTTTTAAAAAGGGTAAATATGATGATCGAGGTGACTATAGACCTGTCAGTCTAACATCAATCCCAGGCAAGATAATGGGACGGTTAATACCAGGACTCGATTAATAAAAATCTAAAGAAGGTTAATGTAATTAATCCCAATCAACATTATCTTATGGAAAAGAGATCTTCTCAAACTAGCTTGATTTTATTTTACTGAGATTACAGCTTTGCTTGATAAAGGTAATAGTGTTGATGTAAGCATTTGACTTGGTATCGCACGACATTTTGATTAAAAAAACAACATTATATATATAACTTATACTATATTAAATGCATTAATAACTGGCCAAGTGATGGATCTCAAAATATAACTGTAAATGGACAATGATCATTGAGTGGGTGTGTTTTTAGTGGGGTCCCGCAGGTATCGGTTGTTAGCCCTATGCTATTTAACATTATTATCAATGACCTGGAAGAAAACTTATAATTATCACTGATGAAGTTTGGAGGAGAGGTAAATAATGAAGAGGACAGGTCACTGATACAGAGCAATCTGGATTGCTTGGTAAATTAGGCCCAAGCAAACAATATATGTTTCAATATGGTTAAATGTAAATGTATATATCTAGGAACAAATAATGTAGGCCACACTTACAGGCTGGTGGACTCTATCCTGGGAAGCAGTGACTCTGAAAAAGATTTGGGAGTTGTGGTGGATAATCAGCTCAACGTTAGCTCCCAGTAGCCAAAAGAGCTAATGCTATCCCTGGATGTACAAACTGGGCAGGGCCGGCTCCAGGCACCAGCCCTCCAAGCATGTGCTTGGGGCGGCACCTGGAGGGGGGCGGCGCTCACCTGGGGAGAGCGGGGCCGCGGCCGGGCTCGCCACCCTCCTCCCGGCACTCCGGCCTGTCGGGGACGGCGGGGCCACGGCCAGGCTCTCCGCCCTCCTCCTGGCGCTCCGGCTGCCAGGGAGAGCAGAGCCGCGGCGGGCTCGCCGCCATCCCCCGGTGCTCCGGCCAGCCGGGGAGAGCGGGGCCACGGCCGGGCTCGCCGCCCTCCCCGCAGCGCTCCGGCCGGCCGGGAAGAGCGGGGCCGCGGCCGGGCTCGCTGCCCTCCCCCCGGCACTCCAGCCGGCCGGGAAGAGCGGGGCCACCCTCCCCCGGCGCTCCAGCCGGCCGGGGAGAGCGGGGCCGCGGCCGGGCTCTCCGCCCGGCGCTCCAGCCAGTCGGGGAGAGCAGGGCCCCGGCCGGGCTCACCGCCCTCCTCCCAGCGCTCCGGCCAGCCGGGGAGAGCGGGGCCATGGCCAGGCTCGGCGCCCTCCCCTGCTGCGCTCCCCGCCGGGGGGCGGCGGGAGGCTTTTTTGCCGCCCCAGGCAAAAAAGCCAGAGCCAGCCCTGAAACTGGGGAATCTTGAGTAGGAGTAGAGAGGTTATTTTACCTCTATTTGACACTGGTGTGACTGCCGGTGTAACACTGTATCCAGTTCTGGTGTCCACAATTAAAGAAGGATGTTGATGAATTGCAGATGGTTCAGAGAAGAGCCATGAGAATGATTAAATGAGTAGAAAACATGCCTTATAGTGATAGACTGAAGGAGCTGAATATTTTTAGCTTAGCAAAAAGAAAGTTAAGGGATGACTTGATCACAGTTTATACCGTGTTTCCCCTAAAATAAGACAGTGTCTTATATTAATTTTTGCTCCCAAAGATGCGCTAGGTCTTATTTTCAGGGGAGGTCTTATTTTTCCTGGAGCTTCGGGGCCTTATATTCCGGGGTGGCCTTATTATCGGGGAGGTCTTATTTTCGGGGGATGCCTTATATTACAGCGAGAGGCAAAACTGGAAGTAGGTCTTATTTTCAGGGGATGTCTTACTTTCAGGGAAACAGGGTAGCTGCCTACATAGGGAACAAATATTTGAAAATATTTGAAAAAATATTGGATTGCTCTTCAAGCTAGCAGAGAAAGGTATAATATGATCCAATGGCTGGAAGCTGAAGCTTGACAAATTCAAACTAGAAATAAGGTGTAAATTTTTAACAGTGAGGGTAATTATCCATTGGAACAACTTAGCAAGGGTCAATGGCTATTAGCCAAGGTGGTCAGGGATGCAACCCCATGCTCTGGGTGTCTCTAAGTCTCTGACTGCCAGATGCTGGGAGTGTACAACAGGAGATGGATCACTCAATAATTGCCCTTTTCTGTTCATTCCCTCTGAAACCTCTGGCACTGGCCACTGTCAGGAGACAGGATATTGGGCTAGATCGACCATTGGTCTGACCCAGTATGGCCGTTCTTATGTTCTTATATTTGAAAGTGGCTGAAGAAGAGTCAAGGCAAATTCCCAAGTCCTGTAAAATGACACAGCATTTTAGTCTTAATGGTTGTAGATGAGCAGAGGTGTAGGCGTTTATACAAGGAGGAGCTTTGTCTGGCATGTTCCTTAGGAAATGGAGGGGGACAGAAGGCAGCTGTGTAGCAGATATAGGCGGGAAACTATTTTTGATTATAAGCGCTGACTGGCTACTGAACACTGTGCTGCCCTAGGAGAGGAACCTGTTTTGCCTGTTTGTGGAGTGGGCTGTTAGGTTGGAGAAGAATCATCTCAAGGCACTAAAAACAGGGGTAAAGTTTCATGGCAACCTTGCTTAGCACTATGCCTGGGTTGTTTTCGCTTTGTGCTGCCACCTTCCCTGAGGAAAGGGCTGTGTGTATAAAAGAGGCTTGCCTTGCCTTCATCTTGCTCTCCCATGAGCTCTGCAGGCAAATGCCCTGCCCCAAGAATAGCTTAGTTCAGTTATCTCCATTCTGGGTACCTGGTGTCAATGGTTGTATTCTGGCGGTGACGCTTTGAGTGATCAGGCCTCTTTCCCCACCTCTTCAAAGCCGCTCACGGACTAAAACCTCATCTGGATGCAATACTGAATGTGCAAGAGGCACACTGGTGTGTTCTCTCTATTTGCAATGCTTAGGAGAGGGAGCAGCTGTGTTTTGGACCAGCTGCCTAACATCTTCTTTGAGCCCTGCAGCCTTTCAACTGCCCTCATTAATTCGGAAAATTTAGTAATACTTTTAAAATTCAAATTCAGCTTTGTTTCAGAAACTGAAGAAGGTATATCCCAACATGGTGTGACCCAATATCCAGGTGTGACCACTGGAACTGAAATAATTGTTGACAGAGTGACCGTTGTATTAGAGAACTTACCCCAGGCCAGAAAGGGCCATATGCCCGGGCATGCACACAATGTGTAACTGAATCCACATTCTTTAATGAATTTCGAGAGATCATTCTGGGCACAAACACATTTCAGATTATTCTTCCCCTCTGACTTTTTAAAAACTGACTTTATTTCATGAAATTTAAAACTACACAAAGACCAAAATATGTATACACTTTAAAGAGTTGGACTTTTTTTTTTTAAAAAGGAACCTTTTAGGCATATAGAATTATTGACTGTAAGCTCAGTCAAGACAGAAGGAAGAGAAATTTTTGCACGCATCCTTGGTGAAAGCACAGAGTAAACCAGTTGCTAATAAACTGTAACACAAAACACCTATTTGAATGCTAACAAATGTAGCAAATTGGTCAAACCACATTGCAAACTTTTGCAATGAATCAGAATATACAATTCAATGTCCAAGAAGAATCAGAAATGATGCTAAAAGGTGGAGCGAAAATACTTAATTTCAAAGGAAGCTTCTAAAGTAACTTTTCCCTCTCCAGACAGACTTCACTCCAACCAGAGAGGTGCTAAAGTATGAATTTCAGCCTGCAATGCAATTCACGACTTTGATTCTATTTTGCTAGAAGCAGAGATTATATTCCTGGCCCTGAGTTCCTTATTCATGCAACAGGCTCCAGTGTACCACAGTGAGAGATCACATACCTTGTCTTAAGCTTGCAAGAGAAGGCCACAAATAAACTTCAAAGAGAAACAAAGCAGATCCAAAAAAACCAAGCACTAAGTAATATGGTTTCAAATGGCCTGTAGAAAAGCTATGGTCAATGATACAGTATCGTTCACACTACACTGTGTAAGGCTTAGACTACTGGTCTTTTACATGCATTTATTTATATATATATATATATTGTATATATATTACTTTGCTTTTCCTGTTTTCAGCAAGAAAATATTTTCATGCATTTGCTTCACCTCCGTATTCACAATACTTGGACACCTATTTCATTTAAGAACTTTTGCAGGGGTGGCATTTTGTTTATAAACACATTTGGAAACAAACCTGTCCCCCAAGAACACTTTTGTGCCTGGCATTTGACACCAGGCTGCGCTTACTACAGTTCACACCTAGTGAAAGGGCGTCTCTCTGTAGCCTAACAGTACATTGGTTATGTAAACATATTAATCATTTGATTATAAATACTTCATTAAAGCTAACATACCACAGCTTTTAACTGTAATGCCCACGTGTGTCTCTTAAGGAACTGCTGTTCAGGATCAACTCTTTACTAGTCTACAGCACGATGCTTTATAATGATTTGTTAAAAGGCTCAGTTTCTCTCTGAAAGAAGTGCCAAACAGCTAGTTAATTCTCCAAACCTATGGCTTGATCGCTGGTTAACCCAGTGGCTGCCATGTACATAGTTATTTTTACAGTGGTCAGATCTAGATCTCAATGTGCTTTAACGAAAATTAAAGCAGCATCAGTAACAGAGGCACAGCAAGGTTAAGTGACCTGCTTAATGTCATACAGCGACTCAGGTGGAAACAGAAGCCAGCTGACCGCCGACTTCCCAGCCAACATGCTCAGTCTGTCCACTAGAGCATCCATGCACTTGACGTGTTGCCAGAGTTGTGTGGAGTTGAGTGTTGCTTTGTGCTACAAGTTCTCTGCCTTGGATCAGTTGGGTCACCAGCAGGGCAGGTTTTGAGTAGTTCTTGAATTCTCCTACCTTGTGTTTCAAGAGAATCAAGAAAACTGGCTGGATGCTGACAAGTCAATCACACAGAACGATGAGTCAGCGAGGGGAGTCCTTGGAAAGCAGCACAGGTGGAAAGAGAAATAGAGAACTCAAAGGCAGAGGTGGTATTATAAAGAAGCAATAATTTAGCGGAGGAAGGAGGGAAGGAAATCTGTGCAATAAAACCATCCTGCGTAACCAGGTGTTTTGCAAGCAAAGACGGGGTGGGGAGAAGTGTTCTTATTTAAGAACATAGGGATTGGTAGACAGGCCAGGACAGGGAGCCACCTAGTCTGGAATCCTGTGGGGGAAGATTGCTTCCTGACTCTGGCTAGCGAGCAGCTGGTGCAAGGAAGGTCCAGGTTGATATCCTTCCAAATTTTTATCCTAGCTAATGCCACAGCAGTTGCTATTAGTCACAGCCTTAGTCCTTAGCCATCACTTCAGAGTGCTTCTGTTATGACACATACCCTGTGGGGTTTCTGCACTTGTGGCGCTGTGGACTTCCTGTTGAACATGGTGCAATTAGCTAGCAGTCTTATAGTGACCCCGTGTCACCTTTACACACCGGCAGAATAACCAAAACAATAAATAAAACTGAATCTGGCTATCTGGAGTCACAACTGTGTGGTTTCCACTTATTGCACAGAGCAGTTCGAGCTGGTGAGGAAGGGGTAGGTAGGCAGCCCCATTCCTTTAAGGCCATCCCATTTGGTGGCTATCCACGTCATCTGTTTCACAGTACGATGTGTTAAGACAGCTATTGTGTATGCTACTTAGTAAGAGCCACCCCAACGGGAGGATGCAATAGACGAAGGCTTCTTCCAGTTCAGACTCTTTCTTCATTCAGCCCAGTGGCCAGGTGCACAAAAATACAAAGTTGATGCCCTGGCAGTCACGATTAGGAGAAAATACTGGGTCCTGGGTATGTTAGCGAGAGAGGGTCATGCTAGTAATTTCAAAGGCAAGCCTTCAGGACTGCATTCAGTTTTAGTTACAGAAAAATACTGTGCATTGCTTTAGGTCAGGCGCCCAGGAGTTTAAAAACAATCCCAGGTAGATGTCTCAATCCTCCACCTGGGAACGTCTATGAGGAACATCTGAGCTACTTTCTCATGTGCAGCGCGTCCTGAAATTTGGTACTCGTGTATCGGGCATGAAAGCCTTTCTTATTGATGGTGTCATCCGTATGGAATCGGATCATGATGGAATCCCCCGCAGAGTAGATTTCTTCCAGGGGCTGCAGGAGGGAAAACAAAACACTGGTCAGTGTACATGACAAGTAACTGTTCTCACCAGGACCAGAGGGTCTGAGGTCAAAGCCCTTGTGCTTACGCAGCAGGTCTGATGGGCAAGTGTTAGACCCAAATGCAGAATGTATCATTCCCTTCTGCCCTGCTCGCATTTCCCAGGCACTTTATAAAATGCGAGGAGGCATCTTATTTGACGGCTAGAAGGAAGAATCCCATGCACCGCTACAGGCTGGGGACCAACTGGCTAAGCAGCAATTCTGCAGAAAGGGACCTGGGGATTACAGTGGATGAGAAGCTGGATATGAGTCAGCAGTGTGCCCTTGTTGCCAATAAGGCTAACGGCATATTGGGCTGCATTAATAGCATTGCCAGCAGATTGAGGGAAGAGATTATTCCCATCTATTCAGCACTGGTGAGGCCACATCTGAAGTATTGCGTCCAGTTTTGGGGGCCCCCCACTACAGAAAGGATGTGGACAAATTGGAGAGAGTCCAACGGAGGGCAACGAAAATGATCAGGGGGCTGGGGCACATGACTTACGAGGAGAGGCTAAGGGAACTGGGCTTGTTTAGTTTGCAGAAGAGAAGAATGAGGGGGGATTTGATAGCAGCCTTCAATTACCTGAAGGGGGGTTCCAAAGAGGATGGAGCTCGACTGTTCTCAGTGGTGGCAGATGACAGAACAAGAAGCAATGGTCTCAATTTGCAGTGGGGAGGTCTAGGTTGGATATTAGGAAACACTATTTCACTAGGAGGGTGGTGAAGCACTGGAATGGGTTACCTAGGGAGGTGGGAATCTCCATCCTTAGAGGTTTTTAAGGCCCAGCTTGAGAAAGCCCTGGCTGGGATGATTTAGTTGGTGTTGGTCCTGCTTTGAGCAGGGGGTTGGACTAGATGACCTCCTGAGGTCTCTTCCAACCCTAATCTTCTATGTTCTAAGTGCAGGTGCCAGCTTTCATTACTAGAGAGCCTGATGGCTTGTACTGATATACAGCATTGACGGAGTGTTTTAGGGAGGGTTGCACAATGCACGCCCCCTCAATGTGGGCTCTATCCCCCTCTAGTGGCTGCTGGGCCACAGAAGTTGATGAGCCAGCTGAAGCTAATGAACCAGCGTCTTTCAGTTCAGGCAGCAGAGACTCATGCTCTTAGATCATAACACAAGAACTAGGGGTCACCAAATGAAATTAATGGGCAGCAGGTTTAAAACAAACAAAAGGAAGTATTTCTTCACACAACACACAGTTAACCTGTGGAACTTCTTGCCAGAGGATGTTGTGAAGGCCAAGACTATAACGGGGTTCAAAAAGAACTAGATAAGTTCATGGAGGATAGGTCCATCAATGGCTATTAGCCAGGATGAGCAGGGATGGTGTCCCTAGCCTCTGTTTGCCAGAAGCTGGGAATAGGTGACAGGGGATGGATCACTTGATGATTACCTGTTCTGTTCATTCCCTCTGGGGCACCTGGCATTGGCCACTGTCGGAAGACAGGATACTGGGCTAGATGGACCTTTGGTCTGACCCAGTTCTTATGTTAAGTGGTGCCAGGTTCAGTCCCTGCTGCTGACAATCCTCCCCGGGGCATGGTGGTACAAGTGGTGGCTCAACATGGGGCCTCTGGATGGGGATTAGACTTGCACTGCTGCTGTCCATGTGACTCAGCTCCTCTCTGCACAGAGGATCTCCAGAGGCAGAGGGTATTTCAGCCACCATGACCTACGCAGCCCTTGGCATTACTGCTAAGGTTGGCAGGAAGGGGGCTCATAGGGGGTACTGTGACACGGATGCCCCATGCCTTGGGAACTGTAGTGAATTCCAACATTCCCTTGATGCCCTTGATAGACATTTCAGAGGTGAATTCTCTGCTTTCAGTCCATGCAATCCCATTAAACTCAATGTAGTTGCCCAACATGCAAAGCACCGTGGCCGAAAGCCTTTATTTATCAAAGGCACAAAGTCACTGCATGTGCAGTTCTACAGACCCTCTGCAGCCCTGCCTCCAGCCTGCAGCTTCCCTGCCAGTTATTTCCAAGTAAAAGTTGCCTCTTTACCTGGCTGTCCACATGCCTCTCTTCTCCCCCAGATGCTGTCCTTCATTGTCAGGCTGTGTGCCTTGTTCACTATCTAATGTTTTTATGCCATGCTATCCCAGCTCCTAGGCCGGGACCTATTTAAAATGCACCACTGGAGGATTTGACCAATTATATTTTAATAGCTTCATTAAAATAGGTAGGTAAAATCCTCCCAACGGTGCATTTTAAATGGGGCCCAACCTAGGTGCTGGGATAGCATGGCATAAAAACATTAGCTAACAGTCAATGCAATTCCATCATGAGTCTATTCCAGACAGATGAGACTTCAAGAGCGTTCATAGGGCTGAGCCTCTGGATGGATCAACAGCAGAGGAAATTGAACCTGGAACCTCTGGATCAAACCCCACAATCCTCTTCTACCTGTAGCTGGCTCTTCCATCTCCAGATATTGTCCAGCCACCCTCGAGGGGGACAGAGCCCCATCCTGAGTGGGTGCGGGTTACTTATGCAAGCGGATTCCATCCTCTTCCCCTCTTTTCATTGTGTGACCTCAACGTACTTTGGCACCTTATTCTGCTACAAAGAGGCCAAGGATTAAATGGGTCACTGGAGGCTAAGCTTCTCTCCCCTAGACAGCACTCTCCCTCCAGGTTAGGGCTCAGGCACACTGGCTGGGCAGCCCACACCCCCAGCATCACCAGTCCTGCACAGTGTATAGATTAAGCCGCAGGTACCTCTGCTGGAGGCTGGTGACATCTGCAGGCGGGTGGGTGAAACAGAACACAAGGGATGCTCGTTGCCAGTTCAGGGCAGCTGGTAACGACTGTGTTGTCTGTCTGACTCGAAAGAGGGTGGAGCTTGCCCGCAGTGCATCCCCTTCCCCTGGATACAACTACGTCTAAGAAATTAACCTCTCCACGGCTTACCCCTGAGCCACAGAAGCGTCCCAGGCGGGGTGCAGTGCTGTCATAGCCGTCGTAGATCTCCATGTAGTCGTAGCCGCAGTCGGCCTCCTCCTCTAGTTCAAACGTCTGAAATATTAATTCGACTCCGTAGCCATCTTCTGCCACGATAACCCAGTCGCAGTTGGACTGGCCTGGGTAATTGTTATCCCCAAACTGGGCATGGGAATACAGCTCTTTAGTTCGTACGTCAGCCTTCAGGCGCCCGCCGCACTCTGGAGCAAAGAGACAGCATGTTGTATAGCCTTCCTGAATATCCTCACTGCTCAACACGGCCTAGACATCTCCTCCCAGCATCGCCCAGCGGGGAGAGTTGGGGAGCGCCTGTCAAAGGGGCACATTTAACAGTGAGGGGAACCGATTGCCAAGGGATGTGGTAAAATCTCCAGTCATCTGGAGCCTCTGAAACAAGATTGGATGTCTAAGAGATTATTGTGCTCTAGATCAACCACGTTTGGCTCAATAAAGAGATCAGTAGGTGAAGATCTACGGTCTGTGCAGGTCAGACCAGATCATCATGAGGAGCCCTTTTGGCCTTAAAACCTGGGGACTTGGCTACATGTGGAAAATTACCACCACAACTGTATGGGTATAATTATATTGGCATAGTTATGCTGGTAAAACTCCCCATGGGGACACTTACCCTGAAATAAGAGCGCTTTTTCCTGGTTTAGTTTATGTTGCTTTGAAAGTAGTATAAACTAAATCAGGGGGAAAACACTCTTATTCCAGGATAAGAATATCCATATGTAGATTATTACTGGCTATAGCTAGGCTGGTAATTCTCCCCATGTAGACAGCACCTAGGAGGCTAGAGGTTAGAACAGGCAAGTCCCATACAGGTAGGGGATGGTTGGCATGAATGGTACAATGCAATGGATGCTCCAGTTGCTTGTTGGTGTAGTCTGTATTTGCTGGTTAATACTCAGATTGGGTCATTTCTTTGGGAACAACTTTGTTGTGACCTGTCTAGTCTTATGTGAATGGGCACTGTCTGATTTTGGGGGGTCTCTCTTGCCCTGGCAATATACACAGTAAGTTGTAGCCTTCCCAGTATCATTGGAGTAGTAGCAGAAAACCCAGCTTACCTGTGCTATGCTTTGCCTGGAAGCCTTTTCTTTGCACAGACGCATCAGAGTAAAACCTGAGGAACATCTTGTTAGTAGATGCCACCACCGGATCCGGTTTCTTGCTGCCACAGAAGCGGCCAAGGATGGGTGACTTGCTGTTGGGGCCGTCGTACATTTCCAAGTGGTCGTAGGCGCACTCCTGGTGCTGCTCAATCTCAAACTCATTGAATGTCTACAACGCAAGCATCAACAGCGAGAATTAAACCTCTCCATAAGACGTGAAAGAAACTGACACTCCTCTGACAGTATTTAACACAGGATGTAGGGCAAAGCAGGATATACCAGGAGAAATGATGCCAAGACTGTATGGTGTTTCTCTCCCCTTGTAGCACCCAGTCAGACATATACAAGGCCTGGTCTACACTAAGAGTTTAATTCGAATTTAGCAGCGTTAAATCAAATTAACCCTGCACCTGTCCACACAACGAAGCCATTTATTTCGAAATAAAAGGCTTTTAAAATCGATTTCTGTACTCCTCCCCGACGAGGGGAGTAGTGCCAAAATCGATATTGCCATTTCGAATTAGGGTTAGTGTGGCCGCAATTCGACGGTATTGGCCTCCGGGAGCTATCCCACAGTGCACCATTGTGACCACTCTGGACAGCAATCTGAACTCGGATGCACTGGCCAGGTAGACAGGAAAAGCCCCACCAACTTTTGAATTTCATTTCCTGTTTGCCCAGCGTGGAGAGCACAGGTGACCACGCAGAGCTCATCAGCACAGGTAACCATGCAGTCCGAGAATCGAAAAAGAGCACCAGCATGGACCGTACGGGAGGTACTGGATCTGATCGCTGTATGGGGAGAGGATTCCGTGCTAGCAGAACTACATTCCAAAAGACGAAATGCCAAAACATTTGAAAAAATCTCCAAGGGCATGATGGAGAGAGGCCACAATAGGGACTCATGTCAGTGCCGCGTGAAAGTTAAGGAGCTCAGACAAGCCTATCAAAAAACAAAGGAGGCAAACGGTCGCTCCAAGTCAGAGCCGCAGACATGCTGCTTCTACGCTGAGCTGCATGCAATTCTGGGGGGCCGCCACCACTACCCCACCTCTGACCGTGGATTCCGAGGCGGGGGTAATCTCAGCCATGCCTGAGGATTCTGCGGACGGGGAAGATGAGGAGGAGGATGACGATGAGCTTGCGGAGAGCACACAGCACTCCATTCTCCCCAACAGCCAGGATCTTTTTCCCAGCCTGACTGAAGTACCCTCCCAACCCCCAGACAATGAGGCCATGGAAGGGACCTCTGGTGAGTGTACCTTTGTAAATATAAAACATGGTTTAAAAGCAAGCGTTTTTTAATGATTAATTTGCCCTGAAGACTTGGGATGCATTCGCAGCCAGTACAGCTACTGGAAAAATCTTTTAACATGTCTGGGGATGGAGCAAAAATCCTCCAGGGACATCTCCATGAAGCTCTCCTGGAGGTACTCCAAAAGTCTTTCCAGAAGATTTCTGGGCAGTGCAGCCTTATTCCATCCTCCATGGTAGGACACTTGACCACGCCATGCTAATAGCAAGTAATCTGGTATCATTGCATGACAAAGCCTGGCAGCGTATGGTCCCGGTGTTTGCTGGCATTCAAGCAACATCTGTTCTTTATCTTGCTATGTTATCCTCAGGAGAGTGATATCGCTCATGGTAACCTGGTTGAAATATGGGAATTTAATTAAGGGGACATTCATAGGTAGCCGTTCCTACTGGGCTGTTTGCCTGTGGCTGAAAAGAAATCCTTCCCTGCAGTTAGCCAAGCGTGGGGGTGGGGAGGGCGGAAATTGGCTCTGAGCTTTTCGCGTTTGGCTAGCAGGGATCTTCCCTGATACCAGCCATGCGGTGGGGGGAGGGGTAAAGCGATCATCCCAGAGAATTGGATGCGGGGGGGTTAGTTTGGTTTCTGCTGCTGCACGTTAACAGGAAAACCGCAGCACTCAACGGGCTTTGTATGTGGGAAAGGAGCTGAAAGACAATGGCTTACCATGGCCACATGCAAGCCGAATTCTGTTGCCCGGACCTGTGTCTGTGATCTCTAACACCAAAGCCGCAGGCACTCAATATTAAGATGCAAAATGTGACCTTGTACCGAAATCACGTGTTATGTAATGTGAATAGTGTTTTTCACCGTGAAAGAGTATAAGCATTGTTCTGTAAAATGTATCTTTTTAAATACTTCTGTACCTTTTTTCCCTCCCTCCCGCAGCTGCAAATTTTTCAAGCCTCCCTCCTCCGTCCCGAAGGCTATCTCAGATAAGGTGTCGAAAAAAAAGGACGAGAGACTAAATGTTCTCTGAAATCATGGAATCCACCCGCAATGAAAGAGCTCATCTGAATGAGTGGAAGGACACGGTATCAAAGTACAGGAAAGATGCCAGTGAACGCGAGGCCATGAGGGACGCTCGAGATGAGAGGTGGCAGGCTGCAACGCTGAGGCTGCTGCATGATCAAACGGACATGCTCCGGCATCTGGTGGAGCTTCAGGAACGGCAGCAGGATCACAGAGTGCCACTGCAGCTGCTGTATAACCTGCCTCCCCCCTCACCATGTTCCATAGCCTCCTCACCCAGACGTGTAAGAACGCGTGGCGGGGGGGCTCCGTGCACCTTCCCACTCCACCCCAGTGGACAGCCCAACCAAAAGGCTGTCATTATATTGAACTTTTTTAGTGGCCTTTTCCTTCCCTCCTATCCTCTTCCCAAACCCCACCCGGGCTACCTTGTCAGTTCTCTCCCTCTTTTTATAATCAATTAATAAAGAATACATGATTTTTAAATGATAGTGACTTTATTTCCTTTGAAAGCAAGCTGTGCTCGAGGGGGGGGAGGATGGTTTGCTTACAGGGAATGAGACAATCAAGGGGGCAGGTTTTCAACAAACAGAACTTTCACACCGTAGCCTGGCCAGTCATGAAACTGGTTTTCAAAGCTTCTCTGATGCGCAGCACTTCCTGGTGTGCTCTTCTAATCACCCTGGTATCTGGCTGCACGTAATCAGCGGCCAGGCGATTTGCCTCAGCCTCCCACCCCGCCATAAAGGTCTCCCCCTTACTCTCACAGAGATTGTGGAGCACACAGCAAGCAGCAATAACAATGGGAATATTGGTTTGGCTGAGGTCTGAGCGAGTCAGTAACGTGTGCCAGCGACCCTTTAAACGTCCAAATGCACATTCTACCACCATTCTGCACTTGCTCAGCCTGTAGTTGAACAGCTCATGACTACTGTCCAGGCTGCCTGTGTACGGCTTCATGAGCCATGGCATTAAGGGGTAGGCTGGGTCCCCAAGGATAACTATAGGCATTTCAACATCCCCAACGGTTATTTTCTGGTCTGGGAAGTAAATCCCTTGCTGCAGCCGTTTAAACAGAGTAGTGTTCCTGAAGACGCAAGCGTCATGAACCCTTCCCGGCCATCCCACGTTGATGTTGGTGAAATGTCCCTTGTGATCCACCAGTGCTTGCAGCACCATTGAAAAGTACCCCTTGCGGTTAATGTACTGGCTGCCCTGGTGCTCCGGTGTCAAGATAGGGATATGGGTTCCATCTATCGCCCCACCACTATTAGGGAATCCCATTGCAGCAAAGCCATCCACTATGACCTGCACATTTCCCAGAGTCACTATCTTTGGTAGCAGCAGCTCAGTGATTGCTTTGGCTACTTGCATCACAGCAGCCCCCACAGTAGATTTGCCCACTCCAAATTGATTCCCGACTGACCGGTAGCTGTCTGGCGTTGCAAGCTTCCACAGGGCTATCGCCACTCGCTTCTCAACTGTGAGGGCTGCTCTCATCCTGGTATTCTGGCGCTTCAGGGCAGGGGAAAACAAGTCACAAAGTTCCATGAAAGTACGCTTATGCATGCGAAAGTTTCGCAGCCACTGGGAATCGTCCCACACCTGCAACACTATGCGGTCCCACCAGACTGTGCTTGTTTCCTGGGCCCAGAATCGGCGTTCCACGGCTATAACCTGCCCCATTAACAGCATGATCTCCAAAGCACCGGGGCCCGCGGTTTGATAGAATTCCATGTCCTTATCACTCTCGTCGCCGCGCTGCTGTAGCCTGCTCCTCCTCACCTGGTTTTGCAGGTTCTGGTTCAGCATAAACTGCATGATAACGCGCGAGGTGTTTACAATGTTCATGACTGCTGTCTTGAGCTGAGCGGGCTCCATGCTTGCCGTGGTATGGCGTCTGCATTGTTCACCCAGGAAAAAAGGTGCGAAACGGTTGTCTGCCGTTGCTTTCCCGGAGGGAGGGGGAGGATGTACCTAGAACCACCCGCGACAATGTTTTTGGCCCCATCAGGCATTGGGATCTCAACCCAGAATTCCAATCGGCAGAGGAGACTGCGGGAACTATGGGATAGCTACCCACAGTGCAACGCTCCGGAAGTCGACGCTAGCCTCGGTACATGGACACACACAGCCGAATTACTGTGCTTAGTGTGGCCGCATACACTTGACTTTATACAATCGGTTGCAAAAAATCAAATTCTGTAAATTCGGATTAATCCCGTAGTGTAGACATACCCCAAGAGCAGAGTTACTTGCTTTTCTGGAAAGAGCATAAACAGAATTAATGCCTGATTGCATGGGTGAATGTGGATGTGGGGCTGTGAATAATCTGGTGGTTTTTAGGACCATGTTATATATTCTATTACCTCCTCCACAAATACATTAACAGAACATTAAGGTTGCAAAGTCAAGCACTGAAAAAGTTAGGAAATGCCTGAGTTAGGATTGCCTGGTCAATCTTAACTGTGCCCCCTTGTGCATATCCATTATGATACAGTCTTTAAATACAAGATCACATACTATTTTCCCCCCAGAGGGCTCCTGCATCATTCAGTGCATAGGTACTTATTCAATATTTCTTTTTAGCCCCCTCATTCAGTGTGTGGCCCCAGGGCTTCTGCACACCATCCAAATCCTGCACTGAATATAAAAGTATGAATTTCTTCCTTGGTGTTTCTATGGTGCTCACCCCCTAGTATCTGAGTGCTTCACAAACACTGCTGAATGTATCTTTGCAACAAAAGCCTTTGGAATTAGCTGGTGGCATTATCCCCATTTTATAGCCGGGGACCGAGGCCAAAACTGTTGGATGTTTCCACGAATTTTGCGTGCCCAATCTGAGATATCTACAGCCTTATTTTCCAGAGTAAGTAGCATTCTATAGTGACTTTATGTTCAAAGCACAGCTCCTGACATCAGCTGCAGATGGGAGCCCCCAGCAGTTCCACACATCAGGCCCCAGGTGTCTCAGACTGAACATCAGAAAAAGAGGAACACACCATTAGGGGCCACCTGTGAAAACGGTAGGTTAAGTGAGTTGTCCAGCATCACACAAGGACTCCATGGCAGGAGAGAATCCACGGTGACATTCACCTTCCTCTTCTCTTCCCTGCCTCATTCACTGCACACTTTCCAACTTCTGCAGGGCCTACAGACAACAGCCTCCTTCACTGCACAACCTTGATTCATCGCCAGAGCTGGTCCAGGCTGTGCACTGAATGAGACAGGGATCCTGCAGGAAAAATAGCATGTGATCCTGTAATTAAAGCTTATGCGCTAGGGTACAGTCATGGGAAGGCTGAAAAAAAGTTGCGAGGTGCTCCCAGCTCCGCCTCTCATTCAGGTCAGCTATGGTCATATAGAAAACTACCAACACACCCCAACACTATACTAGAGCTCTGGATTGATTCATAGTGTTCAAATGTGGAAAATGTCTCTCCTCACTGTCATATTTTTGTCCTTCTGCAGCATCTTCCATCTGAAGATCACAATACATTTTGCCACTATTCCGAATGGGATTAAGGATTTAATGGATTAGCAGCAGGCTAACTGACAGATCTCTAAAAGCAGTGGTGAGTGAGGAATCCTCAAATAACGGAGATGTTGCTAATGGGATGCTGCAGGGATCCTTGCCAATATTACTAGTCACCATTTTTATCAATGATCTGGAAGTAAACCTCAAATCCCTGCTGATAGAGGACACAGACGGGGGAGGGGTAAACCATGAGGAGAGGGCGATCTGAATCGCTTGGTAAACTGGGCTGTTACAAATACACTGTGTTTTTATACAAGCAAATGCAAAGTTACCCATCTGGGAACAAGGAACACAGTGACTTTGAAAAGGATTTAGAGGTCACAGTGGACAAGCAACTCACGTGCTCTCCATGCAATGCTGTGGCGATGCGATCCTTGGATGTATCAACAGGAGAATAGTGAGCAAGAGAAGGGAGGTGATTTTACCTCCGTCTATGGCACTGGGGAGACCAATACCAGAATACTGCATACAGTTCTGGTATCCACATTATAAGAAGGATGTTGAAAAATTGGAGAGGGTGCAGAGAAGAGTCACAAAACCAATTTGAAGGCTGGAGAAAAATGCCTCATGGTGACAGGCTTAAAGAGCTCAATCTGTTCCGAAAGAAGATTGAGAGGTGGCTCGATTATGGTGTTTCTAAGGTACCTTCTCAAGGAGAAAATGCCCGGTACTAAAGGGCCCATTAATCTAGCAGAGGAAGGCAGAACAATAACCAATGGCTGGAAGCTAAAGCCAGACAAATTCAACTTAAAATTAAGGCCCAATTATTATTATTTTTAAAGTGAAGGTGATTAACTATTGGAACAGACTATCAAGGTGGATTCTCTTGGTCTTCAAATCAAGACTGGATGACTTTCTGGAAGAGATGCTTTATCCAGACACAAGTTATTGGGTTCATTAACAGCCTGTGACATACAGGAGGTCAGTGGGTGCTCAGACCTTGTGGTCAGGGCAGGAGTCGGAGTAGGGAGTCAAGGCAGGGGTCAGAACTGGTGTCAGAGTCAGGAGTCAAGCCAGGGGTCAGACAGGAAACAGGAGCCGGAGCCAAAGGCCAGCGCTAAGACAGAATCCCAGGAGTCGGAGCCAAGGGTTGGAGCCAGGGCAAGAAGGTTCAGGAGCCGGGGATAGGGCAGGGCCAAAGTCAGGAACGGGGACTAGGCTTGGAGCCAGGTGGCAGACAGCAGCAGCAAGTCAGGATCCACCTTATTGCACAGACAACTTCCTGTGTCTCCTTCTGGCTTAAATAGTGTATTCGGTCCAATCAGGGGTTCTGGGGCTCTTCCAATCAGGTGCCTGTGGGCGGTACCTTCAGTGGAGCGTAAGGCCTTATGGCTCCCAATTCTCCAGTTGCTAGCAGAGCTGTCAGGTGGTAGCAGCCCACGGGCCCAGGGATCAGGACCTGCAGATCCCCACAGTCAGACAAGATGATCTAATTGTCCCCTCTGCCCTTAAGCTCTATGAATTAATGAGTGTCACAATTAATCAGCCCCACATCTCTCCCCCGAGGGAAGTCAATATTATCTCCACGCCAAAGAAGGGAACAGCTGGGTTCCCTCCCTGTGCACTAAACCCCTGCAGACCATCTCCTGCAGACTCACAAATAGAACCGAAGTCACTTGATACGCAAGGCTGTGCTGTAGTGGCAAGATCCTCCATTCTCTGGTGTGCTCTCATCACCTCTGGAGCCATTCCAGTGTCTAGAGGACATTAAGCCTAGACCTGTGTGCTCTGCAGGCTGCGTCAGTGCCCGTGTTATGCACCAAAATGTCAATCAAGAATCGGTGCCCCTGGTATTCGACATCCCCTGCCACACATAGGACCTCTTGTAAACTAGGCCGATCTCTTCCAAAGAATCCCAGCAGGAGGAGAGAGACAGATAGCTATCGCCACGTTGGATTTTCAAATGCTCCTAAGTCCCATTTTCAGAAGTGACTTAGCCACTCAGGAGCGTGCCCCCCATTGACTTTCAATGAGACTGAGGCTCCCAAGGCATGTCTGAAAATTATACTCTCCATCCCTGTCTCAGGAGCCTCCAAAGGAGAATCAGAGTTCAAGGCCAGAAGGGACCAGAGTCTAGATCATCCAATCTGACCTCCTTTGTATCACAGAGGGGTCCCCTCTCTAGGTAGCATGAGCCACAGTGCCTCCCTGTTCTCATGGGCTGAAAGCTCTGCCCCCAGGGCTCTGAAAGCTGCTGAGAGGTTTTATTTATTTATTTATTTTAAGTTACTCCAGGTCAGGGATAGCTCATCACCTACATACACAGCCATACTCAGGGGTTCCCATTTACAATGTGTGGTGGGAGCCATTAGCAACCAAGATCAGCCCTACATGGGGAACAGGAAATAACTGCCTCTCCTCAGAAGCCCTGTGTACACTAGCAACTGCTTGCAAATGTTGACTCTCATCGTACCACTGTGTGGCTTGAGATAAATGGCGAACTGGAAATCCTGACTGATGAGACAAATAAAAGCATCTATCTACCTTCAAGCAATCAGCTACGGTCTCTTTAGCTGCAGTTTCCTGTCACATCCACCATGAATGCCCTGCGTTTGTTATACTATTAACTTTAAAGCACTCTCACCCATTGTACCAGTGACGTGTGGAAAGGTTAAGTAGGGTACATATTGCTGCCAAAGGTGGGGTGGGCTTTGCTAACAACAAGAAAGACAGCCCCATTATTTGAAGAATCCTTTGTGAGAGGAAAGTTGGTCCAGTGGTTAAGTCACTAACCTGGCATTTGGGAGATGTGAGTTCAAATCCCAGTTCTACCACTAACTTCTGTATAGACTTGGGCAAATCCTTTAATCTACCCTGTACCTCGGAACCTCATCTGTAAAATGGGGTGCCATTTCACACACAGGAATGCTACAAGAATAAAGTCCCATTCACGATGGGAGGTGCTCAGATAGTACAGTGAGGAGGGATGCTAAGGGTCTGTTTACACTGCAAAAATGAACTCTGTGTCAAAGCCCCAGTTCAACTAACTTGGGCTCATGCCACAGGCTAAAAAGGACAGTGCAGAGATTCCTGCACAGGCCAGAGCCTGGGCTCTGAAGCCCGGGCTTAGGGTGGGTCTCAGAGCTCCAGCAGGTTTCGGTTTTTTTCCCCCCAGCGCAGATGTAGCCATAAGTACCTGGGCAGATGGATCCTACTTGCAATGGGAGGACGAGGACAGGACAGTATGCACTTGCTATACCTGTACTCAAGGGGGTGCGCCCCTGACCTCCTCTCCCAACACCTCTTTAGCAGCATGAGCACCCGCAAGGTCACTGCCTCTTCCACCTCCTGCCCCTTACAAGCACAGAGGGGGCCACACAGTCTGACCAGCTCCATCTGAGCCACTCCACCCTCCAGCTCACCAAGGTTCTGGGTAAAGCGCAGCGTTCACTCACCCCCAGCACACAGCATATGGACAGTGTTCATAAAAAGAAAAGCAGAGTTAATCCCCCGGCCCCCCTCCTCCCAGGGTTACTCACGATTTTCACCCGGTGGCCGGGAGTCGCGGAAATGTTCCAGGTGCATTCCTTCCGGCTGGGGTACTTATCAGGCCAGTTTGGACTCGCCATTGTTCCTTCTGCACTGCTCACTTTGTGCTCACAGCCAGCTTGGGAGAGAGAAAACCCAGTCACCTAGTCAAGTCCCTGTACTTGTAGTGTGCTAGAGGCAGCTCCCAGGCCAAGATGTGGCAAAACAGGAGAAGGATTTAATCATGGAAGAGACTCTCTTTTATAATTGCTGTGTACACTGTGCCCCTGGGAGGGCTGTTAGCTGCTAGGGCAGGGCAACCTGGGACCTCTGGATCTTAAAGCATGAGTCTCTACTGCCACAGCTACAACACCCATCTTAGCCACGGCTGCAGCAGGCTCATGTGTCTCTGTAGCTCAGAGAAGGACAGAGCCCCACCCTGCCTGGGCAGGGGTTACAGTTCTATCTCCTATACCAGGAGCGGGGAGCAGTAGGGCAAGTGCACTTCCTTGTCTCACATGCTGAGCTTCCCCACAGAACCTGTGGGCGTTCTGCTCCCACCCTGGGCAGAATTCTCATCTCCCTCTCTCCCCACCTCGCCCACACTCCCTCAGGCGCTTGCTTGCCCTAGTAGTGCTGGAACACAAGGTGGCATTGGGTGAGCACTGTGATTTGGAGGGCTCAGACCACAAGTGTTCGTGCCGCTCACAAGCGTTCGGAGAGTTTGGCCAAGTACATTTCCAGTCCCTTGGGCTTTGTCTGCTGCTTGCCTTGTATTTGCTGGAGCTGGGTTTCCACAGGCACCAATGGATTTTCATTTCCATCTGATGGATGCTCAGGGGCCTGTGTGAACGGAGCGAGTGGTCTCCATCCACTGATGTTGCCCTCTGTTCACAAAACCCACAGCCACGCTCTGTTGCCAATCTCAGCAGACACACCAAGCAGCGATGTGCTCCAATTGCAGGCAGCTTGTACTGCCCTGTCTGTGCTTTACCTTTATGTGGCTAAACAGAAGACTCCAGTCTCCGCAGCTCAGTCTTTTACCAGCCCAAGATTTGCTCTTTAAAGATGGTTTATTCCTACTGTGAGAGTTATTGGACCAAGCCTGTTCAGCACTCTGACTCCAGTAAGAACCACTGGCATTCACCGCTGACCCTTTTGCTTGGGCACAGTGGGGACACTGGATCAGTTGCTCTTGTCAGACAACACTATGGATTGGGGAGATTGCTGAGGAGATGCACGTCTGAGGTGCCGCCTACTTACGAAGACTGGCTGAAGCAAAACTCCACAATAGCATTAAATGCAAAAATTACCCCTCTCCAGCCAACTTCTGGAAGAAGAGTGAGTGTCATATGGACATAGGAAGTAGCTACTCTCCTTGGGCCTAATTAACTACCAGCACCAATACACACACATCCATAGGCTTCAATGGAACTCAGTTTCTTCACTCCATCATTCCTTATCTCCCTCTCCCTCGTGTTCTAGTTTTGGAGCCACTCTCCTCTATATTTGCAGAGGTTTTCTGGAGTCAGATCACTTTCACCGGAAGGCTAAGAGTTTCAAAGGAGACTCAGGGGTCTGTCTACAGAGCCCACGGCAGCAAGCCACTCGGCCTGGCTCAACGGACCTGGGCTCACGCTATCACACTAAAAACAGCTGTGTAGACCCTGCAACTCAGACTCTGAAGCCTTGGGAGGGGGGTGCTCCTTAGCCCAAACTGCAACTTAGAAGTGTTTCTACACAGCCATTTTTACAGCGCTGCTTGTGCCCGGCCACCTCAACTCCCTCGACCTGGGCTGGGAAGCTCTGTGTAGAGCAGCCTAAATCAGTCCTGAAATTCAATGGGAGTTGAGCCCCTACCTCCCTGGGGCTCCTTTAACAACTTAGGCTGAGAGGTTGTCATTGGTGCATCTGCATTATGCTCTGTAAAGAGGCTTTTGTTCACCTGTCCTTACCCACGAATTATCCTTTGCTTGCTGCATTATTTACATTGTTTAGGGAAAATTAAACAGCGGGTTTGGAAATAAATCGATGCTTCCTTGCTGCAGTTAGCGGTGCTCACCTTCTTTGCAATCGTGGCCGTTTTCATGCAGTATGAACCCATTCCTGCACTGGCAGACGTAGCTCCCAAACGTGTTGACACATTCGTGGTGACATCCGCCATTGTCTTTGGAGCATTCGTCTTTATCTGGGGAGTGGCAAACGAACGACACTTAATTCCGTGTAGAGAGAGAACCAAATCCGATGCCAGCTGGGAGCTCTTTCTGCTAGGGTAGAGAACTACCCTAAATCTCAGTCGCTGGATCAGGTCCAGCCACTTTGTTCTTTCCCCAGTTCACTGTCCTTCCTCACAATACAACAAACTACATGGGTCTAGCACAGGGGTGGGCAAACTTTTTGGCCCGAGGACCACATCGGAGTTGCAAAACTGTATGGAGGACCGGGTAGGGAAAACTGTGCCTCCCCAAACAGCCTGACCCCTGCCCCCATCCGCCTCCTCCCACTTCCTGCCCCCTAACTGCCCCCTTCAGAATTCCCGACCCATCCAACCCCCTCTGCTCCTTGTCCCCTGACCGCCCCCTCCTGGGACCCCCCGCCCCTAACTGCCCCCTGGGGACCCCACCCCCATCCAACCCCCCCGCTCCCTGTCTGCCCCAACCCCTATCCATACCCCCGCCCCCTGACAGGCCCCCCGGGACTCTCATGCCTATCCAACCCCCCCCCCGTTCCCCGTCCCCTGATAGCCCCCCCCAGAACCTCTGTCCCATCCAACCGCCCCCTGCTCCTGTCCCCTGACTGCCCCCCAGAACCCACTGCCCCTTATCCAACCCCCCCCCCACTTCCTGCCCTCTTACCATGCCGCTCAGAGCAGCAGGAGCCCGCAGCCCTGCTGCCGCGGCAGGAGCTTGCAGCCCCACCGCCCAGAGAGCTGGCGGCGCGGCGAGCTGAGGCTGCAGGGGAGGGAGGAACAGCATGGGAGGGCCCAGAGGCTAGTCCCCAGCAGGGAGCTCAAGGGCCGGGCAGGACGGTCCCACGGGCCAGATGTGGCCTGGGGGCTTAGTTTGCCCACCTCTGGTCTAGCACATAAAGTACATTTGAAATGTTTCCCCCAATTTATAATTAAACACAAAAGTAACAAAGCTTGACTAGATGAGTATAGCACTCAGGAAAACAAACAGGCAAATGTACCAGTCCTGGCAAAAATCCACTGGCCCATCTTTATACTGGCAACCCTGCTTCATGCTCAGCTCTGTGCTGATGCTCCTTTAAGCAGCTTCCCTCTGCTCATTGCCAGCAGCTCCTCGGTTCCTCCACTCACCAAGTGTCTAGTGGAAAGAGCTGTCTGCTGCCCAGGGGGTCTGTGGCTGGTGCAGAGAAAGAGGATGCAGGCAGGTAGAGAGAGTTGCTGCTGGGTAAGCTGCCCCCCGTGACTGCAATGTGCCACAGCAGGGGCAGAGAGAGAGAGATTGGGCAAAGAGGCAAGCAGATGCCTTCACCCATGCTCCCGGGACTTGCACGAGCCACGAGAGCAGAGAAGATGGGCAGATAGGTGCGTGGCTGCCCGGTCAGCAGGAGGGGGCAGTTTTACGGGGCTGTGTGGTATGCTGCACACAGGAGACATTGGAAGTAAGTAAAGAACGAGGTATAAATAGAGAAGGTAGATCAGACCCATCTATTCGGCCTTTCCCATAATACAAGCACATCGGGGTGTGTGACAAAACCGAAAAGTAACATTTAAAACCGATGAAAGGAAACACTTCCACATAGCGCATGTGTGACAGATCTGGCAATTTCCCTTCATATCCTTGGGAGACCTTACTGAGTTAAGTTTAAGTATCTTTGGGGTCCATTGTAGTAAATGAATGGTGGATGTATTATTGTGCGTGGAACTGCCTAGATGCGAGACCTGGAGGTTCAAAGGACAGTACTGAACAGTGTGGACTTTTGGAACAAAAAGTGTTAAGTGGCTTTCCAGGGGAATACCTACCGGGAAGTGAATGCAAATTCCTCACTTCTGGTCATGCAAAACCCCAGACTTTTGATGCCACACCCTGAGGAGAGGGCCTCTGTCGGCTGATCACCTGTTACATGAGGCCAAGATCAAAGGTCCAAGCTGTATAAAGGAAAGACTGAGCTTTTCCTGGTTGTTCTCTTTCTGAATCTGAGACAGTTATGAATTTGTAACCACGGGGATGAAGGATTGACACCTACCAGAGCCCAACGTTGGAGCTGAAGGGTGACCTCTGGGATGCTTTTTAGCATGCATGTAGGTTCTTTTATTGTTTTTAATATTTTTTCTCTCATACCTTCAAAGAACAAACAAAGTGCAGATGCTGGCCTGCATAGGCAGTCTGGCTTGCTGGGAATATCATAGTGTAGGCAGGGAACTGTGCAGCCTGGAAAAACCCCAGTCAAGAGGGAGATAAACACGCGGGTCTCTGCCCAAGATGGGTGATGGCTGAAAAGTGGGTGGCCTTGGTGGAGCATGGCAGGAGAATACACGTGCACTTGCCCTAAACTATGACAGCATAATTAACCTCTGGAACTCTCTGCCACAAGGTGTCATTGAGGCCAAGATCCCAGCATGATTCAGCAGAGGACTGGACATTTACATTATAACATCCAAAGCTATGATGGTAAGGATTGAAGGGATCTAAACCCTCCTGGTTCAGGGCAAAAGCCAACCTCTAATTACTGGGGGCCAGGATGAAGCCTTCCCGAGAGGCAGGTTACCTCAAGTCCTGCCTGCTGTGCTCTGAAGCGTCTGGTGCTGGCTAGTGTCTGAGACAGGACACCGGGTGATCTGCTGCTCTGATGAGTCTTCAGGACTGGATGTCTTTCTAAAAGGCATGCTCTAGCTCAAAACACAAGTTCTGGGCTTGATGCAGAAATTACTGGGAGAGGTTCTCTGGCCTGTGTTAAGCACGTCTGGCCTTAAAATCTAAGGATCTGCAATCCCATATGGCAATTCCTGCATTGCTAGGGTAACGCGCAGCAGCCTTTGTGCCATGGAAATGGATTGTGCAGAATTCACCGCCCCTTCCCACTGTTGGGAGACAAGGGAAGAGGGAGAGACGGTACACCGCAATCATGACTTTCATACAGTAGAAGGCAGAATATAACCACTGATGCGGATGGCCAGACTTAACAGCACGGAGATGCACATTCACACGAAGCACGCAATGCTCCCGTACACCCAGGAAGGACAGCCAGTGCAGAGAGCTTTCCTCCCCGAGGGACACAGCCACGTACCAGAAAAGAAGTGCACTTTGAATCCCTTTTTGGATACTGCGTTGTCCGATTTGAACTCCAGTCTCAGGTTGTTGCTATAGGATGTGATCACTTCCGGCTTCTCTGAGCCGCAGAATTTGCCATGGAGCTTGGAATCGGAAGCAAGCCCGCTGCGAACCTCCACGTAGTCATATTTACAGACCTGCCAAGGGACAGTCAGATTTCATAGCGTGGGGGACTTTGACACAGTGCATTGCAGATGTAGAATATCAAACAGCAAGAGTCCATTTCCTGAGTGACACGGCAAGTGACACCATACACAGACTTGCCCACCAGCAGTAACACTCCCCCCGACTTGAGTCACTTAATGTCGTCAACTCTTTCACTTCCTGCCCCATCTTGTAGTATTAGAATGGTTTTAGTTACATTTCATGTATCTCTGTACAGCATTTATCTGGCCCCCATTACCACCTGAGCACCTCACAATCTTCAATGTATTTCTCTCCTCACCACACCTCTGTGAAGTAGGGAAGTGCTATTATCCCAATTTTACATTTTCCTGTCAATCCCCAGTAACGCTCCTAGAGAAGCAGTCTCTAGGAAACAGGAACTAACAGTTACAAATGGAAAATACCCAGGATACCTACTGCTATAGGAACAAGCTCATTTGTAACAGAAATAGCTCAGTACTTCTCCACTCCCTACAAACACGTACCAAAGAAAACAGATTCTGTTCTTTAAAGAAAGTCTTGCTAACTACTGCCACTTGCTCATTAAATCAAGGGCTGAGAAACAATGGGAAGCCCCCAAACCAAGACATAACACTGGGTGTCCTCTCAGTACCCCAGGATCTTATCAGGCTCCGGGCCGGTCAACAATCGCACCTACTAAATACATGGACCAGCTACATACATCATTGCCTTCCAGCTCAAAGACTTCAAACTGCAGAGAGATCCGGTACTGGGCTGGAGCGACCACCTGCCAGATGCAGTTTTTGTTAGTGGGATATTCCTTGGGCCACCCAGGGCTCGTGATGGTCCCATTGAGCTTGGTGATGAAGCCCCCACAGGCAGCTGGAGAGGTGACAAACGAACACAAGGTTTACTTGCTTCTGTCCAGACAGAGAAAAGACTGTGCCATGTTGTTCGCTAGGAAACAAGTCAGCGCTAACTTGGGGCAGTAGCAAGGCAAGGGCACATGTTTCCAAACCCAGCCTTCAGAATGGATTTTAAAATAGCCAGGACTGGGGGAGAAAATGGAAAATCGCTTTTGGGCCACATCCTCGGCTAGTAAAAAACCAGCAGAGCTCCACCAAAGCAGCAAGACCTTTGCCGATCTACTCCAGCTGAGGATCTGGCCCTTAGTACCACAGTAGCCTTTCAGGATTGGTCTCTACTGGACTTTGCACCTCAAGTTCAGTGACAACCAATTAACTTGGGGTAATTAACATGATTGTGCAGGCCAACCTGGAGATTCCTTAAACATTTGTTCTAGGCTACAAATAGTTGCTCTTTATCGTAGAGAGCTGCCTAGAACAAACATTCATAGCCTTCATCAAGTGTGTAGGGTGTGCCCGTGCTAGCCTTTATAAACACTGCATGTACTCCACAGAAGTGGCAATCAATTGACTAGAGGTAGAAAAAGTCTAGTAAAGACAAACCATTTGTAGTTTATAATTTACAGGCCACGTCTACGCCAGGGAAAGGTTAACACACACCTTTTTCCTAGTGAGAATAAAGCCAGAGTGTCTTTTGGGGCTCGCACTCTCTCATTAGTGGCCCATTTTCTTTAGAACTTCACTAGCTTTTGGCTTCGTCTTACCTGCAAAGGAGGTGTAATTTTACATCAAGACAGCTAACTCGGGTCAGTTCTCTAGATGTAAAACATTAGTGGGGACAAGGCAAAAGTAGCTTTTACCTTCATGTAACTAGTCACGGTCAACCTTACACACACACACACACACACACCTGCCACCACCTGGTGTTGACCCCAGCTAACTCTATCATGGCAAAAACTGCCTGTGTCTTGTCTCCACTAAGGTTTTACATAGAGCGAGCTAACACGAGATAGCTGTCTTGACATAAAACAGACACCTTTTCTGCAGCATAGTTTCATATTTCCCTGTTGGTACTTCAGTGTTTTATGGCTTTATTAGAGTTCAAAGTCTAACAAGGCACTGAATGTGTTATTTCTAGAGCCATCTGGAAAACAAAACATCTTATGAAATATTCTGATTTCCATCCAAATGTTCCAACCAGCTCTGCTTATTACCCTGAGGACTTCACTATTTTTAGTAGCTCATCGACAATCCCCACCCTACTGTTGGCGATTATCTTTCTCTGAAGGTCAGGGACTGATATGAATTCACATCCTCTACCACCTGCTCATTAACTTAGGCCTACTCTAGGCTGAGAAAGGAAGCCACACTGGCATCCGGCAATCAGTTTAAACACTTGTCTCTAGGAAAGTCTGAACATGGACCCCCAACTCTGCTAAGGGATCGAGACCCTGATTTAAAGTCTGTTAATATAGGATAGAAATTTTGAGCAGGGTTCTGCTGTGGGTCGTGAAAGCAGGACTGTTTTATTCTTTCTAGATTCAGGTTCTGCCTATGTTCTCTTCTCTGCACTGTCGCTCAGTGCATAACATGTCTCACAGCAATGCCTGAAAAAGCAAAAGCAATTGCTCTTACATATGCCATTAGTGTTTCAGAGGCTACCATCCCTATTTCCTGTACGGTAGGTGAATTGAGAGGGTAGAATATTTCTAGAATATTTTTAGAAGTGCCTGTCAAATTATGAACAGGGGCTATCTAAACTACAGAGTGACTTTTAAAAGCCCTCAGCACTTGTGTACCTCTGCTGCCATTACAATCAATGGCAGGCCTGCCAGCTGCTTTAATGGGAGCAGAATTAAAGGAGACCCCAAGGGATTTTGAAGATCTCACTCATTCTGTTCACCATCTCCAAAACGGTTCTCAAATAAGGGGAGGAAACAAGGGAGAGGAGCGGGGAGGGGAGTCTCTCAATAAAGCTGAGCTGCGCAGGCTAACACTTATTTAAAGAGATCAACCATTTATGTATAGAGCTGATTGAAAATTTTCCCTCAACTGTTTTTCAGCAGAAAATTGGGGTTTAGCTTAAATGACATTTTTCATCAGAAGTGTCGGCTTTCCACAGGAAATGTAAATTTTCAGGACAAAAATGGCCACCCAGAAACCAAAACCTTTTTGGTTTCAGCTTCAAACTGAAACACGTTGATTCTGAATTCTGTCACAGTGCCCCGCAGTTCTTTTCTGTGGCCTGGGCACCCCCAGCTGGACCTCATCTCCCACCAGGCACTGCTGCTAGGTGGTGGCCATGTTGCCCCATCTCCCCTCACCCACAGATGAGACTGTGGTGTATCACGGGAGATGCAGTCCAATCAGGGAGCCCAACCTATAGAGGAAAATGGGATAACGAAGCACCATGGCAGCAGAGAAATAAAAATATTTCAGTTTTCGGACAGAACATTTCAGAATTCAATTTGTCACTGAAAATTCGACCCTTTCCATGAAAATTCTGATGAAACCTAATTTTTTGGTTTTGTCAAAATTTTCCACGGGGGGCAGGGAACCATTTTATAACCAGGTCCACTTAACTATTCTTAACTGTGGTGCCCCCCCCCCACCGACCACACTCCCCACTCTGCAGGCTACTGACCCTCACAGCTCTTTTTATCAGCCGTCAGCTCGTAGCCAGGTTCACAGGCGCACTTGTAGCTGCCCAGTGTGTTCACACAGCGCTGCTCACACCCACCGTTGTCTGGCCGAGAACATTCATCCACCTCTGTGGGGAGGAAAAGGCAACAATTCAAGCTCTCCTAAAGGCCCAATCCCCACCCCCGTTTTCACAGGCAGTGCTTGCGGGCTGGAGGACCAAAGGAGCAGCTGAAGAGGTCTTGCTGGCCGGTAAGGGCTAAAGCAGTCTTGCCCTCACCAAATAGGGGCATACAATTAGCATCGCCAGCCTGCTGGCACCACAGTGGCCTTGCCAGCCGGCAGGCACTGAAGTGACACTTTCAGTCAACATCATTGGAAGAGGAAGCGAGGTCTCTTCTTGCAAAGACTTTGCTGCACTTTGCCCTCATTTGCAATGACACTCCTGATTTCCTTTATTCTTAGCACCCAACACTAAATGCGGGCAGCCTGCGTACGCGCAGCCTTGGGAACAGTGCTTCGCTCCCACCAGCATAGGAAGAGACTGGACTTTGAAACCTGGCTTTTCAGATCAGATTTCTACAACCAGTGCTGCCATTCTAATGCCCAAAGGTCTGATTTATTGGCCTCTCAACCCATTTCCTGGTTGTAGTTCATCCCCGCCATGATGCCGTGTGGAAGATGGGTGACCATTTATAATATTAGTGATACCAATATTACAAAATTGCAGTGAATCTTACCAGATATGCCATGTAAGGTATCAGTGGAAAAATTATGATTGGCTAAATATGATCATCATGTTTATATGTATGTATCATCTTTGTATTGTGAATTATAAATATGGGTGGTATATTTGTATAACAAATCTGTGCTGTGTTTCTGGGTGGACACCCCCAGACAGATTGGCATCAGCACTATCCAGCCTGCTTAATGGCCCATCAAAGGCAATCAGCTGTACAATGAACCCATTGAGAGAAGTCAGGGGCTATGCTTATGAGTCAGCAGGATACGTAGGGACATGCCTGTGGACAGGGGACTCCAAGAGCTTTTCCATGCCCATGTGCTGTGAGCTTGTGTTTGGGACAAAGGATGTACAAGCCACATGGCAAAGGATATAAAGGCAGCCGCATCTTCTCCATTTGGTCTTCAATCCTGCTTCCCACTTCTGCAGTAATTTCTCTACAAACTGAAGCTTTGAACAAAGGACTGACAGACCTATCCACAGTTTGGATGTGCTCCAGAGGGACTCTACAAGCCAGCAAACTCACCAATGCTGCTAAGAACCTGATATATGGACTCTGAAGTCTTATGTATGTATCTGATTGCTTCAGGGCCGCCCAGAGGATTCAGGGGGCCTGGGGAAAAGCGGGGGAGCTGCGGCGCTTGTACTCACCCCGCGGCGATCTGGGTCTTCGGCGGCATTTTGGCGGCGGGGGGCCCTTCAGTCGCTCCGCGTCTTCAGCAGCACTGAAGGGCCCCCCCGCCGCTGAAATGCCGCCGAAGACCCGGATCGCCGCCGGGCCAGGGCTCGCGGGGCCCCTGTGGGGCCCCTGCGGGACCCGGGGCAAATTGCCCCACTTGCCCGCCCCGGGCAGCCCTGGATTGCTTTGACCATTGAGCAACTCTCTTCTCTTTCTTTTCTTTTATAATAAAATCTTTAGTTTTAGATGCTAAAGGATTGGCTGGCAGCGTGGCATTTTGGGTAAGATCCAAACTAATATTGACCTGGCAATGTGGCTGGCCCTTTGGGGATCAGAAGAACATTTTGTATAGTGAGCGGAGTTTTAAATAACTCCTCCCCTTACTGGACCAGTTTGCTGATTGGGAGCCAGAGAACTGGAATGCAATAAAGGGGGCTGTGTGATTTCCTTTTTTTAGCTTCTTGATAACCAGTGTGGGGGATCAGGAGCACAGTTTGGGACTGGTTGGTGAATCTAACTACAGTGTTAACCACCAGTTTGGGAGAATCTGCTCTCCTTTTTGCAGCCTGCCATGACCTTGGCATTTTCAGTGTGGGCTACCCGAGGCACATTTTCAGTGTGGGCTACCCCAGTCACCCGCCCCCCATGGGTCATTTTGTTAAGAGAACCTGGTAAAGGTTATTGCTACGTTGGTTTGGTGGGGACAGCCTTGCCAACATGATCTCTTTGGAAGCCTCACCACCGAGTCGGGAAAACACCAGAGGCGATAACCCCACATTGAGAAGAGACAGTTTCCCTGCTTCTGTTTACAGGCTCACTGCTGAGAAAACTCCTCCCATTCGGTAGGTCAGCTGTTCCCAAACTGTTGTCCATGAACGGACGGTGCTCTGTGGCTGGTCATAGGATGCTAGCTCCTGTCCTAGCTGTTAAACTGCAGTAAAAGACAGCTAAACAAGTCACCTTTTCTACTCCATCTCAGCGACAGCAGCGGTTGCTGTGGGGATGTATTGGAATTGGGAAGGGTAGGCACCATGAGACATTCTAGTAAGAGGTGGCCCACAATGAAAGTGTTTGAAAAACCCCTACTAATTAACACTGGGCCACAGTGTCTGCGTCAGCCTCTAGAAACCTGCTTCTTCACCGCCAGGCTAAGACAGAATGCCCATGTAGGCTAAGACACAATGCCAGACTTCCTGCTCCACGTTAAAACTGGAAGGGAAGTGGGGTTAATTCATTTGCATGAGACAAAGCTTAGGTCATGGTCACTGGAGGTCTTGCAGCTATTTTCATAGACTCATAGAACCACAGGGTTAGAAGGAACCGCAAGGGTCATCTAGTCTAACACCTGCAAAAATACAGGATTTGTTGTGTCTACAAGGTGGGGATGTGAGCTCTGGGGTCCTGGTCGTTATACTTCACTAAGAATTTACCCTGGTGGTTTTAATTGGAGAACTATTTATCTTCAGTTCCTGACCTACCCAGCTTTGCACTGTTTAGGAGCAGCAATGTCCCACTCCAGAGATGGCTGCATTTCAGTACAGGTGAGTGTATAATGCTTTGGGATGTTTCCAGGTAAAAGGTACTATATAAACCTAAAACAGCCACATCATTATTAATATTATATGCACTTCAGAGATTGTCTGCATAACTGAGGACTACTCTAGCTTCTCCATAAGGATAGCATGGAGTAGCAAAAACTAGAATAACCCCAATGATCACATTTCTGGCTTGAAGACAAGGTAATCCCTCATTTTTGGGGCCTCATCCCCTAACTGTTGGACCTGAGTAGAAGGCTTAGCCCTTAAGGATTGATCCTGTATAAGTTCATGGCTGGTTTATTCTCGGCATTTAAAAGCTGGCGTCCCATGTTCTCATAAAGCACAGATTTCAACCCACACTTCTACTCAAGTTTTTTAAGCTGTCGTCTGCTTTGTATGTTTCATGTTTGTTCCAAACAATGCAAGACACACATTAAATTCCTGGTCATTACAAAATTCATTAAGATAACGGGTGCACCCAGAGTTGACTAGCTGAGGACTACAATGGCAAGTTGCCAGGAAGTTATGGGCCCCATCTGGTCTGCTTAAAATGGAGAGGGGAAAGCAGGCATTTCCTCTTTAATAAGGAGCTATGTAGTCTTCAGCTCCCAGCCTGTGCTACTCCAAGCAGCTTGCGGTCTTCAGTTTAGACAGAGGCCTTATGTTGATTTTTGCCTGTGGGCCACATTACTGAACTCTATGGCCTGCACTTGGCCCCCGGGCCATCCTTGGAGGGGGGTCTCAAGTGTCTCTGATAGAGAGGTTTCATCTTAATGAAACCACCTTAGGGTCTTATGTGTAATCCATACCTTTAAAGAAATTTGCTGCAAACCCTGCTTTATTGATGGACCCATCAGATGCAAACTTCATCCACACTTTATTTGAGCTGGATTTGATATCTTCTGGCTTCTCGTAGCCGCAAAAGTGTCCAATCAAAGGGCTGTCCTCAGTGGGGCCGTCTCGGATTTCCAGGTAGTCATAAGCACAACTGTCGTGCCTCTCAATCTGCAGAGGGAAAGGGAACACGCCAACAGAGGTCACCCACTTCACTCAGCCCCATCAGATTCCGTTTAGCTTTAAAGGATCAAAAAGCACAAATTGAGTCAATACAGTCAGGGCAAAGTTCTCCGGCTTAGCTGAAGCGAGGCTCCTCTTTTTCCCCAGGCTTTTGAAACTGGGGAGGTGGGGAATTGTTAAGAGGGGAACGGGGGGGGGGGAGGAGGGGAGATTTGTGGTGGATCAGCTTAAAAATGAAATACACCCAAGTTCAGCAATTGAAGTTACGTTAACGGTGCCTGGAGCATGGGGATAGGTGGTCCTAAGTAACATTCCTCTCAATCAAAAGTATAACAAATAAACAAGTGGAACAGAAATTTGGACCTCAAGGTTACCATCAGCTTGCCAATCTGCAGAGCACGTTATTGGTTGTATGGTTTAAAATGTCAGCTTAATTGAATGTGTAATTTGTGATTACTGACGTAGCTAAAGATCAGTCTCAGCTCAGCTCCCAGGTGACAGCACAAGAAAATCCCCATCATAACTGGCCCCTTGCTGTTCATCCAGGCAGGGCTGAGGTGTACGGGCAGGGCAGCATGGCAGAAGTTTGCCTAGTCATAGAATCATAGAATATCAGGGTTGGAAGGGACCTCAGGAGGTCATCTAGTCCAACCCCCTGCTCAAAGAGGACCAATTCCCCAGCCAGATTTTTGCCCCAGATCCCTAAATGGCCCCTTCAAGGATTGAATTTACAACCCTGGGTTTAGCAGGCCAATGCTCAAACCACTGAGCTATCCCTCCCACCCTCAAATTGCCCCATTTGCCCCCCCTCTGGGCGGCCCTGCCCTTGAGATGCAGCGTCAGAGTGTTATATGGTCTTAGTTCTGTCGCCTTCACATGCCACCTTCCAATGAGACTCTGGTTCCTGACCATCTAAAAGAGTTGCCTTCCTCAGGCTCAGCTGCAAGGACGGGCAAATCCAGGGGACGATCTCCGAGCAGGGGAAGAACATCCCTGCATGCCAGACAGCATTGAAAACACCAACAGGCAAATAGCTCAAGAACTAGGGCTCCTTTGCTTTCCCAGCAGGATACCAAAGTCTCTGCACGGTGGCCAAACCCCATGAGTGACAGCAAAGGAGGGAGATGAGCAACAACAAACTAGGCCGCTTGGGGAACGCCCTGGGGTTTCATAGCCAACCCATTGGAGTTGATGGCCCTTGTCTGGACAAAACAAGCAGAAACTGGAAAGAACAATCCTGTGCTGGTCTTTACAAAAGGAACAGATGGGAGCTAAAATGTATGTCAGGAAGACACGGCATGCCATCCCAGATCAGGGTCCGGCCCAGCCTATCTCCAGCCCTGCTACTTCAAAGAGTCAGCAAAAAAATCAATCAAATCAGAATGCACCCGGCCAGTAGCGCAATGCATACTGCAAACACTGGGTGAAAATCCTTCCTGACCTCTGCAGAGGCTGGCTGCTATCCTGAAACATGACACTTTATTAGACATTCACAAATGCCACTGCTGGCCCTAAACTGATCTAGGCTCCAGTCCTGCCCCATTGAAAACAAGGGAAGTTTTGCTCTTGACTTCAGTGGGAGCAGGATCGGGCCCCTAGACACAATATGATTTGCTAATCTCCAGGCACTGCCTAGTCATATGGGGTGAAGAGGTATCTTCCTTTTGTTTATTCAAAATTTACCGACCATTAAATTAATTAAATAACCCTGGGATCTGATGTTACATGACAGGGTAGTACAGAGGGGCTCGTCAGTTCTAAGCCCCTCTTTAATATTCTTACATAGCTCAGTTATTGTAAATCCGGTCTAATTTCTCCTTTCAAGGCTAAATAATCCTAGTTGCTGCAAACTCACCAGATGTAATCCTCAACCTCTCAGCAACCTTCAAGTTGCTCTCTCTAATTTCTACTTTTCTATGAAAACCTGGCTGGTGATGCAGGGAATGGTCTGTCCCGAGCTCTTTATGGCTACTATAAGATTTATGGGGGGGGGAGGGGGAAGATATGGATGTGTTCATGGGTGGTGCGGTCTCAATAGATCTATGCAGGGTTGGCTAGGGAATCGATGTCCTGTGCATTCTGCAGTCTGATGGCAGGAATCCTCTCTCAACATTCCCCGCATGCAGAGTGTCCTGATGGGTAGTGCAGGGGATTGGGTGCCAGGACTTCTGGGTTGTATCCTGGCTCTGCCACTGCGTGAGCCTAAGTAATTTGCTTCACAGTTACCTTGAACTCCTCATAGTTTGTTTGCTGAATCCTTCAGTTCTCATCTTATACTTTGATGGCGAGGTCTTTGAGGCAGGGCCTGTCTTCCTTATATGCACAGACAGAACCTAGCACTGGGACCTCTGAATGCTACCGTGATACATATAACCACTAACACGCTGTCAAGCAGTTTGCGGTCCTCAGATAAAAGCGTTATGGGTAGATTATCTGAAGCAGCAGCAAAGGAGGCATGCGCAATACACACTTTTCATTGATGATAGTGGAATCAGGATTGGGTGGAAATAATTTTCTAAAACAAACATTTAGGGGGGAAATTCCCCAGTTTCTACAGATTGTACGTTCTCTATCATACTTCCTTTTTACAGTCTCATTGGCTGCCATGTTAGTTTGGTTTAAGAGCACACACCTCAAACCTCTCACCTCAAATGCTTGGAATGTGAGTCCTACATGAAACCCCTCGGAAACTGTGATCCTCCAGACGCACTCTTTGGAAGGTCGGTAGTCATCTGGGTAATTGGGAGACTGAATCTGGCCAGCATCCTTGTGAATTTCTCCACCACAAATTGCTTCAGAAAAACAAACAGCACATGGATGGGATTACACATTGTGTCCTCACCGAATGCCTGCTCCCAGCACACCCTCTCCCCTTACAAAGCCATTTTAACTACACTCATTCTATATGGCCCCCCAAACAAACCGTGAAAGGTATTAAAAGCCTAACACGATTCTGCTTAGTGCCTCTTGTCTTGCTGTGTCTTCCCCCAAGGATATCAGCTCTGTGGGGCAGGAATTGTTTGGATAGTTGTGTCTGGTACACCACTTAATTTAATTATCAAATTAATAATAGTAATCATACATGAAATGGACAATTAAAGCCCACAAAAAAAGCAAAGTGAAATCCTGCCACTAGATGGCAATGATTGCAAACATAATGCGAGTTCATGGGAAGATGTGCCTAAAGATACCAGCCAATCTAAAACAGCGTGATTGCATATGGTCTCATGGATATGCATCCCCAGATGCTCTGTAGACTTAGAATCCAGGCACAGTCATTTCTCTGTGCAGGCAAGAAGTTGGGCAACACAGAGGTGGGACTGCGCATTGCAAGTGTAGAGTTGGGAGTTGGGACTTGGAAAAAAGGCCACAGAGAAGGAAGTTGCAGTAGACAATGTTGGAGCTATTTCTAAATAAAACTTTTCATATTGGTAAGAGGATCAAATCAAGGGAAGTCAAAGCTCGACATAGGAATAGGTATCAGCAGTTTATGCTATCAGCACCAAGAGCTGCGCAGAGAATGTGTGTTTCTTTTTTAAACTGCCCTCAAAGCTTGGATTTATTTTTAAAAGTCAGCCTAAAAAAAAATGAAGATACAATTTCAGAGCCCAGCATGACCTCTGCATGGGCTCTGTGGGTGGGTTTGTACAGCACCTTGCACAATGTGGGAGGGATAGCTCAATGGTTTGAGCTTTGGCCTGTTAAACCCAGGGTTGTGAGTTCAATCCTTGAAAGGGCCACTTAGGGATCTGGGGCAAAATCAGTACTTGGTCCTGCTAGTGAAGGCAGGGGGCTGGACTCAATGACCTTTCAGGGTCCCTTCCAGTTCTATGAGATAGGTATATCACCATATATTATTAATCCTGAAACTGAGCACTACCATAGCAAACATTAAATAACAATATGCACATTAGATTTCCAGCACTGAATCCAAGCAGCTCTATGGAGCTGCTTCTCAGAAACCAGGGTGACAATGAATGGCGAAGCTACTGGGTAGACTTGCCTCCAGATGAATCATAAAACCAAGACCCTGGCTACCTTGGAGATTCCATAGCATTTCTGTGTTAACCAACTCTAGTAGCTTGGCTACTCATTGCAACTTAGGTCTTCTTCTTAACAGCCCCACCCGCTACAGTCTCAGTTGGAGAACTATTAGTCAATCCCCCTCCTAAAAATCATCCTGTTGTAGTGGTGCTAGTGCAGAATGGCTGCTGCATTTCTACCCCACCCTCCCTCGTAGCAGCTGCATTTCAGCAGCGGGTTAGTGTTTCCTAAATCATGTGGAGCAGCCGTAGCCACTCTATAGTTAAAGCTGAAGCTAGTTTATTATAAGCCCAGTTTTTGAAATGCTTCCCTCCCTTCCCAACGTCCTAACCCCTCATAAATTTTACACACATGGTCTCATCCCTGTGTAGATTTAGTCTGGGAAGTTTGGTAAAGTTAGCTAAAAGGGTTCTGAAGTTACGGTATCTTTAAAATGGCTGCACTCATTTTTTTTCAAACTTTTCCTAAACTGTGTTTGGCTGCACAATGACTATGCCTATAAACTCCTAATTTGCTTGGATTTACTGAGGAGCGAGGCCGCAAGTTCCTTTGACAGGTACACAAAACAATACTGAAATTATGAACAGACCTGTCTGACTCCAGGCTGTGTTGTACCAGTTGCTGGTCTGAGCCAGATGTTAAGAAGTGGTGATACATGATTGGAGAGGACTGCGGGGGACAGGAGTCTTATAGGGCACCAAGGGAACTGAGGGAGAGGTGACTGGAAGGGAAAGATTGGAGGTGGCAGGATGGCATGGAGCTGTGATCCCTGATGTCAGAATTTGGGAGACTCAGGAGCAGGAGGTGGGGATGGATAGAGGGGAGCAGCAGTCTGGTGGAGAAGGAGTGGGGTTGATGAATGGGGGCTCAGGGAATGGTCAGAGGCATAAATGGGGGGGGGGGGTATGGGACAAGGCTCAGTATGTGTCCAGTACTGGGCACCACATTTCAGGAAAGATGTGGACAAATTGGGCAAAGTCCAGAGAAGAGCAACAAAAACAGAATCATAGAATATCAGGGTTGGAAGGGACCTCAGGAGATCATCTAGTCCAACCCCCTGCTCAAAAAATGATGAAAGATCTAGAAAACATGACCTCTGAGGGAAGGTTGAAAAAAATGGTTTTGTTTAGTCTGAAGAAGAGAAGACTGAGGTGGGATATGATAACAGTTTTCAAGTACATAAAATGTTGTTACAAGGAGGAGGGTGAAAAATAGTTCTGCTTAACCTCTGAGGATAGAAGCAGCAGCAATGGGCTTAAATTGCAGCAAGGGAGGTTTAGGTTGGACATTAGGAAAAACTTGTTAAGCACTAGAATAAATTGCCTAGGGAGGTTGTGGAATCTCCATCATTGGGAATTTTTAAGAGCAGGTTGGACAAACACCTGTAAGGGATGGTCTAGATAATACTTAGCCCTACCAAGAGACCAGGGAACTGCAAAACAAAACGCGAGTGTCGTTAAACATACAAACTTGTGTAACCCTCCAGCACCACAAACTAACCCCAAGCAGATCAATCATGCCAATTCTATTCTGCAAAAATATTCTTCTGCTCCCCTATCATCACACTGTGTAGGAACTAACAGTAGTGACTTACGACTGCTCCCTGAGGCTGCATTCCTTATGGAATCTTTATCACCCATTTAAACAAGCGAACAACATACACCCAACATACTTCCACTGCAGAACAAAACAAAGGGGCAAACTTCAGGTCAGTCAGTGCCAAGGAGTAAGGAATGATGACGTGGCTGCGGAGAACTGACTGGATACCAGATTTGCTCAGGTCCGGATTCGCTAATATTTGTTTGAAAGTGCATTTAT
Organism: Terrapene triunguis; assembly: GCF_002925995.2. Classification (NCBI taxonomy): domain Eukaryota; kingdom Metazoa; phylum Chordata; order Testudines; family Emydidae; genus Terrapene; species Terrapene triunguis. Next base: position 5,506,626 of record NW_020664661.1, on the reverse strand, counting down.
TTTTTGCCAAGAGCGTAGTGTTTGCTGGGCATTAGCCAGACCCAGCTGAAGCACGCTTCCCACCTCACTTCTTTATCTAAGTTTGGTTTGTACCTTGTAGCCTGTCAAGTGCTTTGGGAAGGTGCCATGAAAATGTGTGTGTATTATGTCCTGCCTCTTTTCAAACCACCACCACCTAGGTCTTGTCTAGCGCTTTTCAGCAGTAGCTCTCAAAGCACTTCCCACAGGAGGTCAGTATCATTAGCCCAATTTTACAGATCGGGAAACTGAGGCAGGCCAGTGACCGAGCCCACCATGTACTTGGTCGCGTGGAAGAGGATATGCATCCAGCCCATGTGAAGGTACTTTTCATAGCACCGACTATTCAGGAAAGAACCTGAAACCAAAATCTGATCTGTTCTAAATCCAGAGTAACTCCACTAGGCCAGCAGTAATTGAGATCAGCAGGGGGCTGTTTGTGATCACAGCAAACCGAGGGAACAGTATGTCCAAAATTGTCAAACTTGAAAGCTCCACGATCTACGAAAGTGAAGGATTGCATGGATTTGATCCTGCACCAGAACAGTTTTGCCATAGACTTTGGCATGACCAGTCCCCGCAAAGGAGCAGCATAAAAGTTAAGTGCTGAAATAGAAGTGCCTTGATTTTCAGAGCAGCTGAGAGACTCGGGTTTCTGTTGGACCAGTGGGTGCTCATTCCCTCTGAAAACCAGGCCGCTTTTCTGTAGGTGTCAGATTTCAGGCACTTTAGTTTTAAAGCATTGGCCTATAGCTTCAGTGAAGGTTTGGCCTGAATCAAGAGTTGGGCCCAAAGTTCTTAGTCCTGCTCAGGGTTGTTTGAGGCCTTCCAATGTGGGGTTCTTTTTTTGGTGGATTTCATACTTTTCGACATTTAAAATCGATTCCATTCTTTCCAAAAGGTTCTTGCTAGTAATAACCTGCTGTAATTGCAAGCAAAATGGATCGAGCTGGACAACAGCATGAACCTGCTCTCTAGGTATTTTCAACAGAGAGAGAGACGAGACAAGTGGTGCTTCAGACAGGCAGTAAGTGCCAGGGCCAAAAATCCAGCCAAAAAGCTAAGTGATACAAACGAAGATCCATTTGTGTCACCAGTTCTGAGAATTACTTATCTTTCCGATCTCGCTGTTTTTGGTCCCCGGTAATTACTCTGGCAGACGGGGAAGCGACAACAAAAATTTAAGCAGCAAAATCAATTTTGAAAGAAAAACAATTATGAGGGTAAAAAGCTCTCCAAATATTTAATAAAAAGAAAGGGATGAAAGCTCTGCTAATTGCTAGGAAAAGGCTCAGACCCATACTTGAACTTTAGCTCTTAGAGACATTACAGTACCACCTCTCAGATGCACAGACCCATGTTACCAAGTACAGACCTCCAAAACTTCTGTTTAACAACCCATCCAGCAAAGCCGTCATTCACATAAAGCCCAGTGGTGCCCATATGCTCGTAATGCTCTACTTGCCCCTTTCTCCAGCTTGGCCAGCCCCCTCTGAGCTGCTGATCCTGGAGTTACCCTGCAGTTACTGCAGCCTCTGGGTTGCAGTAAATGCCACAGTCCACTGGGTGGTGTTGGCAAGGAAATCTGTCTTGTTTGCAAACTAGGGAGAGGCCACAAAATAAAAACCTACTTTTGTGAAAAAATTCTGTATTTTTTTTCATTCCCAAGTGACCAAAATGGACCCTTTTTTCCTATTACTTGTATAAATAACCAGTTGACTTTTCTTCAATTTTTTTTCCCTCCCAAAAGCAGCTATGGACATTTTTCAAACACTTTCAATAACATTTTCAATACAAGTTTTGGAAGATTGTTCATGCAAAACGACATGGAGAATTGTGTGCGAAAAAATGCTTTTTTTTTTAAGCATAGGACATTTTTCAGCAAAAAGACACTTTTGGTTCAAAAATGTTATCCAACTTCATCGCACACCCATTAACCCATGCGGCCACAGCAGGGGCAATGCAAACCAGTGCTCTCTGACATACATGGATAGCTTCTTCTCCACAGCTGTAAAGGGGCTAAGGCCCATAAAAAAGTTGAATCAATAGTGTATCACCAGTGTATCACATGCCCACAGACCAGTGGGGAGGGGCCAGGACATCAGAGCAAGTCCCTACTCTCATAAGAAATGTTAGGCAGCACAGAAAGGGACTCAGGAATTCATCCAAGAAGCTTCAAGAAACTCATCTGATCTACCTGAAGGACAAAGGGCTGAGTCCATCCTTTGGTTTCAGGAAGGGTAGAAATTTCGGTGCCAGATGCTTATCCCGCTCTGTAATCTCTGAGCGGAGACCTGGCTGGCCAATTAGCCTGCAAGGAAGCGCCAACACCCCAGTGATAAACACTGACTGAACAGAGCTCTGCTAGATGGATCATAGCTACAATTGGTGGTTGATAGGGTAGGGGTAAGCAGAAGAGCTGATCTGAGCCCCATGCTCAGATGTGGTCTCCTCACTGCGGTATACCATGTCCTGGAAACGGATTTGTGGACCAGGCTGGTTGATTTGGGCCTTGCATACTGAAGGGGGTCTCCGAATTCTGCAACCCCTGCTAGCCTTTGGAAACATGGAGTGGGTTGAGAGCCTTCATTTATGGTCAAACAGGTCTCTGCTCTGGGCCCATTTGTTACGTTCCCACTTTTGATGCCTGGTGTTGGGATCACTGTGCGGCGTGATGTCGGCCTCCTAGCCAAGGGTCATACCTTCATAAACCACAAAGAAGCCTTTGCCCAGGATATTGCTGCTGCTCCGGAACTCGATCCACAGCCTGCTGTCCGTGGAGATAAGAGGCTCGGGGACTTTGTCACCACAAAATCTACCTAGAAGGCAGGAAACAGACAATCAAGATCTCTCCACTGACTGGCGAAAGTGGTTTGTGATCGCAATGGGGGTAGACGGGAGACATACAAGGCACCTGCAGTTCAGGAGAGAGTCAATGGTAAAAGTAAACAGAGCCATTTAAAGGGCTTTTCACTCCAACTCCGACTTAGATTTTAAGAAGGGGCCATTTTATTTGTATTTGCCCGGAAGAGGGTTCAAATATCACCCGGGAACAAAAGCCTTCACGGCTCATTCCCAAATGCTGCCACCATTCGCCTGGCTCTCATTTTACCCATACAAAGGCTGGGCCATCTTAAAAAGCATGTAGGTGAACGCAGTAGGGATTTTAGTCTCCACTTATTGTGAGAGACAAAGTGCTAGGAGTGACAGCCAATACCCAGAAGTCCTGGCACTTTACCTTCCATTGTTCTTATTGATTTGTATGACCAGGAACCCCAGTCATGTGCTGGAACCCATTGGACTAGGCACTGCACAGACACAGAATAAAGATGGTCCTTGTTAGTGTTAACTGTATTACAGCTGCGCCCAACCCAGGACAAGGAGCCACGGTACTAAGCGCTGTTCCTGCACATGGCAAGGAGCAGTCCTGCCCCCAGGCGCTTCCAGTCTCACTAGACCAGACAGACAAAGGGTGGGAGACTGGATTAATACGGATAGCAGTGCGGTAAAGAGAGCTCCTAGACAGTTTTGAAAATCTCAGCCTCATTGGCCCAGAAGGAAAGACAGATCCATTCCTCCTGTGGATGTAGCATGAAGGAAAACCTCTCCATCACGCCAGCCCTCGTGATCATTTCCACCTCTTGCACATGACACAGAATCATCTTAGTTGAGCATCTCTTCCTACTCAACCCTGCATAGTCCTATGGCACTTGTTTACACTAAGTGCCTTTCCCCAGCACAAGCTCCTTCACTGGGTGCTTCACACAGCTTGATTCTCACTGGTAAATGTCAGTTCCTGAACTGTACCATCACAAACTGCAATCCAGCAGAGCAATCGGATTAATAATAATAATGATAATTCCTGATGGTTCTACAGCCTGTTTTGGCCAGAAGGCTCCTCAAAGCATGGTACAAACAATAAATAAGTGTTGGGATTAACTAACACAATATGGTTCTTTTCTTCACTGGACACCAGCGACACTATCTGCTGTATGCAATAGGGTTGGGGTTTGTTCCTCCTTTAAAGGAGTAACTAAATCCCAGCTTATCCAGTTGAATCTGCAGGGGGAATTTGGCAGAGGCTGAATGTAATTACCTAAATTGGAATTCAGCCAGCACATCAGGGTTACGATTGCTGGACTCATGAGAAGAAAAAAAATGGTACATCCAGGGGATATGTAATAATGTCCAATGATTGAGAGAATGGTTTTGTGCCTCACCGGAAAGTCAGCATCTTAGTACCAACCAACATGCTGCATGATTGGTTCTCTATCTACTCAGGCCATGTCAAGACTAGGGAAAAGTTGCATGTTTTAACATGAATTAGGTAACACATGTTAACCAACACGCGTTAAAATCCTAGTGTAGAGAAAGCAGTTGTAGTTTTAACATGTTAGCTCGTTGATGTTAACACTAGGCTGCCCTAGGGTTTAAAGGTGTGTTACAAACCTAGTGAAGGCAAGCGCTGTGGTGGAATAACATCTGCTGAACCACAACTCCGTCTTTTCCTTGTGCACCTCCCATCCAAATGCTAACTCTGACCCGATTCTGCTTAACTTATGAAATCTGACAAAAATCACACTCCAAAGGTGCACAGCTGCAAGCACAAGGCTAGTCCAGGTGGTTCAGGAGTCATTGTGGTATGACAAAGACCGGGATACAGCTTGCTGAAGTTTCCAAAGGTACGGGAAGGAGATGCTGCTAAGTGTCGAGGCTGCAAAGTTATTTAGTTCTAGGGTCACTGAGCAACTGCCTCTTGGGTTTCGAATTGGAGTTCAACAAGGATGTCAAGGAGAGGAAATGCAGATGAGGAAGCCAGAATAAGTGAGCTCCGTGGAGTACGATAAAGGGCCCATTCATAAAAAGTTATGCACCATTTAAGGCTGGATTTTCACACACTTCCCTGGGAAAATATGCAGTGCACATTTTTTTCCAGGCAAAATACATGCTTTCACAATTCACGCTAATCCTCTTGCCCACCCCCCTGCCGGACTGCCACCAGCCTGCCTCTTCCTAACTAATTTCATGGCCCCAGCCCCTCTCAGGGGCCATGGCAGCTCACACAAGCCACTTGTTCTGAACGGAACAGTTTGCAAATCCCACTGTATTAAGGAGATTTTTTTGAAGCGCTTCAAATATTTGGCAAAAAAACTGAAGTGACGTAAGGCAAGGCTGCTGGAAGGACGATTCCTGAGGCGTGTGCTCACCCACAGCAAATAGTGACCACGGTACACGGGCACTGACACTACCAACCCCACACTTCTGCTCCTCGAGACAGCCCCAAAAAAACTGCAGGGAGACCACAGCCTTGCTCCCTCCGCCAGTGCCAGGTACCCACGCTACAGCAGAGCACTCTCCTACCTATACAGCCTTTACCAAAGCAGTCCCATGGCCCAATCCTGCCCTGCCCAGATGCTTAGCAGGCAGGAAACACATGGGAACCCAACCCGGCATTGATGAAGCATGTTCAGATGCCTAGAAGCAGGAGGGAGGTGCCTTTCATACCTACTGAGGGTTATGAACCTGTCTCTACAGACACACCCGCCATCCTCCCTCTTTTAACCTAGTGCTTCTGAGTGGAAGGAAGCCAGCGAGGCTATGCCCAATGGCTGTCCTTGCGTAGCCTCACTTGCACACCCTACTACACAACCTTGCCCTCTGCAGGCACAAGCCTTCATACTTTCCCCTGCTCACTCAAAGTACCTTGCCAACATGAAGCCTCACAGCCTAGTACATTGGGCACTGAGTCTGGAAATGGCAAAGAGGCCTAACTAGGAGTTCACTGAAAGCACCAGCCAACAGCCCAATTCCTCATTGGGTCAGACAGCACCATGCTGTTAACCTCAGGGACATGTCACAGGCTTACAGCTGGAAATTAATTGTCACAGGCTTACAGCTGGAATTAATTGTTTCCCCTTGGGTGCTACAGTGGGGATCTGCACCATTTGATGGATGGGGATGCTGAGGGTAAGAAACTTGTCCAAGATGAAAGGGAATTAGTGGCAGAACTCTGAATAGAACCCCGGAGTCCTGACACCCTGCTGGGAGCAGCAAACTGCTCTCTCCTCTAAAACACCCAAAGGCTCTTCCAGACACCTGTGCTACCTCAAGAGGGACTTGGGGGAATGGCACAGGCTGCAGAAAATAAATGAACCACAAGGAACTTGAAACACTAGCGTTTTCTCACAGTGACTCAGTCCAGACATACACGCAGCGCACTGTCACATCAGCGCTAATTTATGCTGTTCCAGAGGGAACCTGGAGACGATTACATGTGATCTGCCAGGGATATGTACAAGCAGAGTCAGCAAAGAGTCCTTCCGACCCATGACACACACCAGTCCAAAAGCAGATAACGTTCTCCCAGGTCCCAGCTCTGTTGCCAAAGCAACAGTTGCAGGGATCTGGGTTCTCCCTGCTAGGTCCAGTCTTGCTGTGTGACCCATGTTTAAATGGTTTCAAAAAGGAGCTATGAGTTTAGGTAAGACACCTTAAAGGGGCCTGATTGTCAGAAAGCGGGTAACTCAGTGCTTGCTGAAAATCGGGTCCTCCCTTAACTGTGTCTTGTTGAGCACCCAATAACTAAGACTCTCCAAATCACTAGTCAACCTTGGAAACATGAAGCTAGAAGGCCTGTGGGGTGGGCTGGGAACATGGTTACAACCCAGTTTGCTCCTATCTATGCTGCAAGACTGATCCATGTTTTAAATGCATTGTGAAGGCCCACAAGCCATGAGTGACGTGCTGACCAGAAGTACTATAGCTGCCTGTTTTTTCCCTCTAAAGGCCTTTGGGATGTTTCTCTCAACAGCTTTGGACTTGGCCTGCTTGCCTTCTCCTCCCACTCCGGAGAACGCCTACTTGGTGCTGAAGTCCACTTTCAATAATTTAATTGGTTTCTAAGTATTATGAGAGGAGGGAGGGGTTGGATGGCCCAGAGGCTTGAGGGAGGGGAAATGCACTCTAAAATCATGTCATGCAAGGTAGCAGGTTCAAATCCAACTCAAGCTTTTAGCAATCAAAAGCTGCTACCACCTGATGGCTGTTCAGTGGCCTGTATGAAATGACTTGGGTGTGCCCAGGCCTAGTTCCATGTGACAAAACTATCCCCACAACAGCCAGCACTCTGAGGACAACACCAAGGACCGAATGGATCATGAAGGCTGACCTAGGGCTGAGCCACATTGGCTGGTCAGCGTGGGGGACTCTTCGCCAGGGAATGCAATCTAGTGGTGGGAGCAGGGGACTGGGATTCAGGCTTCTATTCCCAGCTCTGCCCACTGACTCACTGTGGGACCTTGAGCAAATCACTTCCCGTTCTCTACCTCAGCTCTCCAGTCGCACAATGAAGGAATATCACTTCCCTACCTCACAAGGCAGTTGGGAGGCTGAACAGCTCCAGGCCTTCAAAAGGATTTAGGCACCTAACCACCACTGATTTCAATGGGAGTTAGGCTCCTAAATACCTTTAAGGATCCAGCCTTAATTATTGTCCATGAAGCACTTTGGGATCCTTGGAAGAAAGGCATTAGCACCAGGCACCTTTGCTCCCAGCAGCTGCAAGGGCCTATTTGCATACTTTCCACACTGCGCCTCTTTAAAAAAATGAAATAGCCACTCACCTAACAAGGAAGCCTTCCTCCAGTAGCCATCACGCACCTCCACATAATCATACCAGCACAGGCGACTTTTAAACAAGTCCATCGACGTAAAATTTAAAATGATCTGTGAACAGATGGTGCACTGTTATCTTTGCCCAAGGAGCTATTTCACACTACAGATTCAGTTCCATCAGTGCCGTTATTCTGCCGACGAGGTTTAGATAGGACAGGATGGACCAACTTTATTTTTTTGTAGCATCTTTCATTAAAAAAAATCTCTCACCTGATGGGTTTTTCAGAGCTATAGAGTACAAGACAGCAGCCAGCACAAGTAACTGGGGGAATTATGGAAAAGATGAAGCAAATTGACTGCACAGGGAAGAAAAAAGGCTGCTCTTACGTAATTAGGACCAATTTAGGTTTTGTAGCAAAACAAAAAATGGGACCATAGGTTCACCTAATATGAATAAGGGGGAAAATACAAAATTAACATTTTCTCCAGGAAAATTTTTCAGTTTTCTGTCAGGAAAATTAAAATGAAAATTTTTTTTTTCTGGTTGAGTTAACCCAAATCAAAACATTCGGGATTGTCAAACCAATTTAAATGTTCCATTTCCAGTCAATTCAACATTAATCTGAGTCTGCTCCAATTGCTGTGGTGCATCATGGGAGTTGTAGTTTGGGTGACTCATGCCTCTATCCCTTTTGGGCAGGTCTCTTTGGCCAGACTATGTCCTCCACAATAGACCACCGTCTCCCCTCTGGGTGAGCCACTGTGATGCATCATGGGAGATGTAGTCCAGCCAGGAAGCCCAGCCCATAGGGGAGAACAGAAGCAGGGAGTACCCAGACTACAATGCTCACGAGTTATCGCGAGGGCTGAGGCAAATACAGGTTAACATCACACAAAGCTGCAACAAAATGTTTCAATTTGGTTCAACAAACCAAAAATGAAACGTTTCCGTTCAGGAATGTCTCAACATTTTCTTTTTGCTTGCAAATGTTTCTACTTTTCCATACTGAAATATTTCAGAGCATCTCACGCTACAAAAAATTTCAACATTTCAACTTTTTGTCCAAAATTGGCACAAGAAAAATGTTGAAATATTGGATTTCCCCATGAAACGGAAATTCTGATTTTTGATCAGCTCTGAAAGTAAGATTGTTTTCATTTGAACATATATGTTCTTGTGCTTGATAAGGCATGAATTAAGCTTCACACAACAGTGCTGTCTGGTAGCTATTATCCATTTTATTGAGGGGAAACTAAGTCATGCATGCTACAGCTACACACAAAACAAAAACATTTTCCAGCAGTGGTGCAGTTCTCTTCATGGTCCAAACTAAGGGCCGTGCAAAAGAGAAACACACAGCACAAGTGATGGAAAGTAACGACCATTTTTTTAAAACTCTCGGCTCAGTTACACCAGTGCAATCATGCTGACCCAGTGGGGCTGGCTCTGATATAAGAGTATAATTTGTCCCATGATTTTTATCATGACAGTGTCCCTTTAAAGTATTCAGTTGTAAGGCCACTAGCTGAGGGAGTGTGTATATTAGAGCTAGAGGGCTTATTCCTGAAAAGGGACCCTCCCATTTGCATCTGAGAGTCCCACCAAACCCAATGGACCTATTCAGGGTAGTAAATGTTTGCAAGATTTGGCCCAGAGATTAATTTACATCTAATATCTTCCAAAGGAATAAGGCCATGCTAAAACCAGGTATCTATTCTATATTCTGACCTAATAAACGAGATTATTAAAACTGGAAAGATTTTTAAAATGCTATTTACTTTTCATGATTTACCCTTTATCACTTTCTGCAGTTCTCTGAACTTGAACAATGAAAACAGACTAGTCAGTTTCAGTTCAGTTTACAGACAGCATCTGGGCTCACACACTAGTTCAACGCAGCAATGTCTTGGCTGCACCAGGGGAAGGTCTATTTTATGTATTTTACAATGCTGGATTATTTTTTCCTTTAAATGGGACTTAGATTTTATAAACATTTGTTTTTCACAGAACTTAAATTTTGGGTCACATCTAAGCTAACCCTTGTAACTGAAAAAAGAACAGGAGTACTTGTGGCACCTTAGAGACTAACGAATTTGAGCATAAGCTTTCGTGGGCTACAGCCTACTTCATCGGATGCATAGAATGGAACACACAGAAAGAAGATATTTATACATACAGAGAACATGAAAAGGTGGGAGTAGCCATACCCACTGTAAGAGGCCAATCAATTGAGATGAGCTATCATCAGCAGGAGAGAGAAAAAAACCTTTGAAGTGATAATCGAGATGACCCATAGAAGATGTGAGGATATTTTAACATGAGGAAATAGATTCAATTAGTGTAATGACCCAACCATTCCCAGTCTCTGTTCAAACCTAAGTTAATTGTATCTAATTTGCATATTAATTCAAGTTCAGCAGTCTCTCTTTGGAGTCTGTTTTTGAAGTTTTTTTGTTGCCACCTTCAGGTCTGTCACTGAGTGGTTAGAGAGATTGAAGTGTTCTCCCACTGGTTTTTGAATGTTATGATTCCTGATGTCAGATTTGTGTCCATTTATTCTTTTGCATAGAGACTGTCTGGTTTGGCCAATGTATATGGCAGAGGGGCATTGCTGGCACATTATGGCATATATCACGTTGGTAGATGGGCAGGTGAATGAGCCCCTGATGGCGTGGCTGATGTGATTAGGTCCTATGATGGTGTCACTTGAATAGATATGTGGACAGAGTTGGCATCGGGCTTTGTTGCAAGGATAGGTTCCTGGTTAGTGTTTATGCTGTATGGTGTGCGGTTGCTGGTGAGTATTTGCTTCAGGTTGGGGGGCTGTCTGTAAGTGAGGACTGGTCTGTCTCCCAAGATCTGTGAGAGTGAGGGATCATCTTTCAGGATAGGTTGTAGATTTTGATGATGCGCTGGAGAGGTTTTAATTGGGGGCTGAAGGTGACGGCTAATGGCGTTCTGTTATTTTCTTTGTTGGGCCTGTTCCTCATGTTAAAGTATGTTAAAATATCCTCACACCTTCTATGGGTCATCTCGATTATCACTTCAAAGGTTTTTTTCTCTCTCCTGCTGATGACAGTTCATCTCAATTGATTGGTCTCTTACAGTTGGTATGGCTACTCCCACCTTTTCATGTTCTCTGTATGTATAAATATCTTCTTTCTGTGTGTTCCATTCTATGCACCGATGAAGTGGGCTGTAGCCCACGAAAGCTTATGCTCAAATAAATTCGTTAGTCTCTAAAGTGCCACAAGTACTCTTGTTCTTTTTGCGGATACAAACTAACACAGCTGCTACTCTGAAACCTTGTAACTCAGGCAGAGAGACATATAAAGAGCATATAAAAGCTTGAATCATTTTAAAACCATCAAATATCGTTTAAGAGCCTGCACTGTTCTTAGAAATTTTCCTAATATCAGAAGGTTTCTGTTTGGGCCTGATCTTGCAAGGTACTTGCACATCTCAGGACTGGACCCAGAGGCAATGGAACCCAGTGATGCCAGAGCTCAGGATCCGGGGGGGCGGCCGGAGCCCCGGGGGGAGGGCAGCGAGCCCGCTCTTCCCCCGGCGGCCAGAGCGCAGGGCGGCGAGCCCCGGCCGTGGCCCCGCTCTCCCCGGGGGCCGGAGCGCCGCGCCGCCCCCCTCCAGGTGCCGCCCCAAGCACCAGCTTGGTGGGCTGGTGCCTGGAGCCGGCCCTGTCAGGATCAGATCCCTCAAAGGTAGTAAGGCAGCTCACTCTGGGAGTTAAGCACCTAAATCCCTTTGAGGGTCTGGGCTTCAGGCCCTGAATAAGGTAGCTTGGCAGAAAGGCAGCTGTAAGCAAATGTTTGCTGAAGTGAGATCTATGGTTTCTTTCTGCACTGTTTTGTTTTCAGGGTGCATCTGAAATGTTTCTCTACAGGGTTACTGATTAGCTGCTGTGCAGAGGAGCTCCCATGCAGGGCAGCACACCTGTTGCAGCCTGACATGATGCAAAGGGGTTGAGTGCAGTGGTGTTAATAGATTAAGAAAAAATTTCATTTCCACTGGAAGATTCATAAAAACAAAGGAAGCTGAAAAGCAAACAGAGGAAGCAACTGATTGAGGCTCAGCAGATCTTGCAATCTGAAGACATCTGAAGATGGGTGGGCGGCGTTCCAGCTGACAGCAGCATTTCCCTGTGCATGTGATGTCCTGGATTCTCAGCCCCCCTTCAGGAACCAATGGCAATTTTGCTCACAACGTTATGGAGCTAGTCAGAGTGGTAGGAAGGAAGCTTTGAGAGGTGCGCATCTGAAATCTCAGCGCAGCCAGAGTTAGCAGGCTGTTGGATGGCTAACAGGCAGCTAAGGACCACAAGGGAAGGCCAGCAGTCACTTAGAAGAGATGCTATACCCTGGATTCTGGCTTTCCACACACATTTAGTATTAGTCCTACTTCTTCCCCCACCTCAAGTGGAAGGACCCATTATTATGTTGCACTGATGATTTCTCAAGGCTGCATAGGTCCCCTATTGTTCTAGGGACAAAAACCATTACAAAAGCAAATTCCCCAAACAGCAAAAGGCTGCAAGATTAAAAATGCTGGTTTAGAAATCTCACTGATCCCTAAAAACAGATCTGGGGGATTTTCAACACAGCAGACACATTCGAGAAGGAAATGACTTCTTAGGTTGTTTAGTGAAGTCCATTCCCCCAGGGACCAATGCAGGGTTGTTCCCCACATTGCCTAGTGCTTTGTCCAGTCTGTAGCATTAAATGAGTTCCTGTAAGTGATGGGGCTTTCACCACCCCCATTAGGTGACTGTCCAACAGCTTACTACACCTCGCTGCCAGGAAGTTTCTCCAAATACTCAGGCCCTGTCTACACTAGCACTTATGTTGGCAAAACTTTTGTCGTTCACGGGTATGGGGGGAAAAAAAAAAACCCTGAGCAACATAAGTTTTGCCAGCAAACGTGCTCGTGTGCACCACGCTATGTCAGCGGGAGATGCTCTCCCAGTGACAAAGCTACTGCCACTTGTTGAGCTGGTTTTATTATGTCAACGGGAGAGCTCTCTGCCGTCGGCGTAACATGGCTACAGCTGTGCCGCTGTAGGCTTGTAAGTGTTGATATGGCTCTCTTTCACTTTTCCCCTCCCTGGTAGCAGTAATTATATCCCATGGATCATCTTTAATAAACCCTCTCCATCCTTGGTGTAAACCTTGTCTATAATTACAGAGGGCTATCATGTTTCCCCGTAGCCATCACATACCTGGGTTTAGCTCTTATTTTCTCTTTTTAAAACAACCCTTCCTTTTGCTGCTCTTCTCAACTCCATCCAATTGGCAAATGCCTTCCTGGAAACATGGTGCCCAGAACCATGGGCAATACTGCCGCTACGCTCGCACCAGAGTTGGACAGAGGAGGACAGTCCCCCCTGCTCTGACCGTGCCGCCCGTTTTAATAGTTTGCTGGCAGCAGCTCAGAGTTGTTGCCTGACACGGCCCTTTGAGCTCCCCGAAGGCTCTGCACTGAATTCTGCTTTCTTGGGAGAGTAGCTAAAGAGCGTCTGGAGCTTTCATTGTTAGCTGCTCAGCTGGGCAGAGCACGGAGCGCCTTCCCGGGTGCACGCAGTTGCTGCATGTGCATCAATGGAGAGGAGTGAAGGGGGACAAACTTTCCATGAGAACGAAGAGGCTGGAAAAAACTCCACACAGATTGCCCACTATCTCCTCATACTAGAACAATAGTGAAGGGAAGCACAGCACAACCCACATTGTCCAAATGCTCCCCAGAATCTATTGGGGGGCCCCACAGATATGCAGCAAATAACACCGGTCCCCATATGCAGGGCTCTATTCTGAAAGGAGAGAAGATCAGTGCAGAATATTGTATGTAGAGACCTGAACTCCCACAGCAAATACCTATCCATGGAAGCTGGTACTCTGTGATCATTGGCTCCATCTCCACTTACCTGTGCAAGACTCCACCAGATGAGCCTCCACTTAGATCAAGATGGTGCACAGCCTCTGCATTCAGGATGAAAACAGGTGTGGCCTAGGGCATCCCAGCAAGTTGCAAATGCAACCCTCAGGCAAAACCACATGCCTGTAAATTGCAGAAACAATCTGCAGTCTAACCTACCTTCTCCCCAGGAGTCACAGATATTCTCCACACGCAATGGGAATAGGAAGGATAGCCATTTGGAAAACCAGGAGCAGAGAAATTCCCCGTCGTGTCCTGCAAGGTCTCCCCACAAGCTATGTAATTGAAAGACAGCAGCAAAGAGTTACCATCGGAAAGAAGTTGGTCAGAGTTTATCAAGCTGTTTTTGATCTTCTATTGTGGATACTGGTAGCAAGCTAGACAGCCTTGCACCTCTAGATCACTGACTCAAATCCAACCTCATTCGGTAGTGATCAGTGGTCATTGCCATCTGTCTGTCTGGTGGCCTCGGTGAAGTTCATCAGCATCCGTGGGATAAGAAAGATTTATCCAGATGGGGATGCTGAGAAAATAGATCATTACAAAGGGTAACCTCTCTCTCCCCTCCCTCTGCACCACACACTTTTTTTAATATATTTTTTAATTATCTGAATTGTGGTAGATCTTTTCTTCCTTCTCCACCAAATGCAAAATTATTAAAACCAAAGCCAGTCACTAGAAAAGCTATTTTCCCTTCATTACAATCTGCTCAATAAAGTTCTCCTTAGTTACCATTGTTAATACTCTTTTTCGGGTTAAAACACTGTGACAAAAGCTAGCTGAGCCCCAAAGCACCCTCAGTTCACGGAGTCAACTCTGCATTGTAGCAAGACGTGGCATAAGATTTTAATGTCGAAGCTTTGCCCCACTCTCCACCGCGCACTGTTTGTTGCATGTTGCAACGGGAGAGAAAGTTTTTAAACACCGTTCTTTAGGCAACAGGCTTCCAACATCTGTGAAATCAGCTACGACTAGTTCCTATTCACTGAGCCAGAAAGGAAGGGGCTGGAATGTGGAATGACATATACACGTGCAGAGCAGATGATGACTGACTGGGGCAGGAGACCCCACATTTCAAAGCGCCTATTTCATCCGCAGGGTTCAAAAGCTGCATGTGAATACACACAACATGGAGCAGATATCAGACTGCTGCTCAACTGCTCTGGATTGCTTTGGATTTCAAAAATCTTGTGCCCACTCCCGTTCTAAAGTAAGGTCTGACCCTTGCTTGGTTTCCCCAGCAACTGTGAGGCAGCCCCCAAGAATCCTTCATTAAGCAGGAGCGCTTTGAAAGATTTGACAAGATGGAACATCTGCCTCCGTTTCTCATGCAAATGCCATGAACGCTACTCGGCCTGGCACCCCTGACACTGCCTGACGCTGCGGGTTGCTCACTAATTTTTCAGCCTTGATCACAATTAGAGGGGTGGGTTGGAATCTGGAGGTGAAGAGAGACCAGCCCCATTCAGGACACTTAATATATGAAAAAATGTCATCACCCAGGCCAGAAATCCTAATTACCCTACAGTACTTTGACCCACAACTTAATAGGCCAAACAGGAAAGATGACTTGCAGGCAGCAGCCGTGGGGATGGGACGTACAGATGTCTTTCTCCTATTGAATGGCTCATAAGGAAGTTTAAAGGTGAAGACACCAAGATGGAAAAGTCACAGATTCCAAGTAGAGATACAAGGTGGGCGAGGTCATTTCTTTTATTAGACTGGCTTCTGCTGGTGAAAGAGACAAGCTTAAAGACAAGAGAAGCTGGTCTAATAAAAGATATGACCTCACCCAACTTGTCTCTCTAATATCCTGGGACAGACATGGCTACAACAAGACCGCAAACAATGCAGGTAGTACGTTTGTACATGCTAGATGCAGGGGCCTCAGAGGTGAAGCCAAACTTCTTGTAAAACTGCTAGAGAGCAGCATGCAGCTTTTGAACTCTGCGGGTGAAATAGGCGCTTTGAAATGTGGAGTGTCATGCCCCAGTCAGTCATCATATAAGGGGGAAAGACGTGCCCCTCCTAGGGAGGTATTAGAAAACAGCAAATCAGATTCTAAAATCTCCAGCCTGCTCTCCATTCCTAACGGAAATCTATCAGCGCTGAGAAAACAGGAGCCCTGATGCAACCACAAAGGGCCATAAACCGCTCTTTTTAGCTTCCAAGTGCTCTATAATGGAAATCAACTTCTCCGCCCAGGCCCTTCCCGTGTGTCTGGCAAAATTATCACTCCATTCCACAGACAGGCGGAGCAAGGTACCCAGAGAAAATGAAAGCCCCAGAGCCACAAAAGGAGCTAATCTCCCAGCTGGGATTACAGCTCACAAGGGGCTGATCTCAGTACTGTATCTGCACTGCTAGTCCACACACCCACAAATGCTACATGTCCAAAAGGTCTGCCAGCTCCCTGGGCCGGACACGGAAGTGCTCACTGGACTGGGTTTAAAAAAATTCACATGGGGGGGGGAAGGTGCTGGTCTCCTAGTGCCACAGCCTGAAGGCTTTCACTTGTGGAGCAGGTAAAGCCCAACCCTCATTCTCCAAACATCTGAGCTTTCCTGGCCGTACCTTCTCTTGGGGCTGTTCAGTCTGCGTGGTTTATGGCATTCCCGGCCACACCGCCCAAAAAGGGACCAGTGATGAAGCATCCACCTCGCAGATCACCCTCAAGGAGACTGACTGAGACCCGCTATTTTTTGTTACGAGAACAGCAAGTCACTCTGGAGCCAGTCATCTTGAATCATCATTGATCGCTGGAAGGTTGGCTCGAGGAATATCTGACCATTTGGGGGCATGTCCCAGGTTGTTGGGCCTACCCACTATGTGGCTGACAAATCGACACAGCTTTTCTGAGTGGGGAAAAAAGAACAACTGCTCAAACACAAGTTGCCTCCGTGGAGAGATAATTACAGGGCACACATATCATATTGCCTAATTACACAGGATAAAGAGGATGATTGCTCTCAGCTAAACCACAGTGTAGCTTGCAGGGGAATTAGTTTAGGGCTCGCTAAGTGCAATTACCCAGTAATCTGCACGATCATGTAATTACTGTGCAGATACCGGGTACTTACCAGCGAACACTATTCTGTTACGGTATCAGTAAAGGAGAGTTGGGAGTTACTTCCTATAAGGTAAACATTCCCAGAAATTATATTTGCTTATTAGTCACGAAAGGGTGTGTGTTGGTGTGGGAGGCAGGTGTTGGTGTATTTGTGTGTGTGTGGGGGGGGTGTATGTTGAATTTACTTTCCCTTTACAAGTGACCAGCAAATGCTTAAAATAGGAGTGAATGCAGTGGAGAGGTGGTAGTTCAATATCCCAGCAGCGAGAGCCCAATAAGGGATTTTAGCATGGCAGGGCAACAAGGTAGGCAAGTTTGACATTTTTCCCTTTTATCCCCTGCGATTTGGGGTATGCAGCACGTTACCCAGCAGTTTGTTTTTCAGCTTGAAGGGATGTGTTTCCAGGGATGGTACACATGGAATAGTTCTACCTCCTCTCAGACTGTGACCCCGGAAGACTCAAGAATTGCCCCCTCCCTTCTAAACCACCAACATGGCTACTTCAGACAGGAAAAGCGGCTGCTCCCTTAGCAGTGGGAATTTGGAAAGTGCCGGGGGTGTGAAAAGACCATGCTTTTAAACAGACTGGGCTTACTCTCCCATTCACTTAGACGCCAAGAACAAGGAGTCAGAGCTCCCCTTCTCCTCACCAGATTAGTAGACTAGGACAGCCTGGCCCGAAGGAAACAAGCCGTGGAAAATTGGTCCCTACCTGGATAATAGACTCTGAACATGGTGCAGCAATCCATTTTCTCTACTGAAAAATGGTGGGGGAGGACAGCTTGACTTTAGCTTCCTTTTCAGCAAAGCATGCTGGGAAGGGGAGGAGTCTAGGGACCTATCAAATGCAGGCGCTACCACCTCCCAGTCACTGCTGGGGAAGACAGTAAAGAGTCCTAAGCACTAAAAGAATCAGGACTACTGACAAAGCACTAATAAAAGTTCAGTTCCCCCAGCTTGAAGCACTTAGATGGTCCACCTTCTCAGAGCTCTTTCATCCAAGGGATCATTAACATGCTATTGGACTCCGGGACCTTCCAGATAAAGCACGTGTATGGGACAGAGTTGGAGCCATCTGCACTAGCCATATTTACCTGGGCACTTGTACAACTTCCTCGCCTGAGCAATGTCTCCCTGACTCAGCCGAATGCGCTGACCGATAGTTGGCCGAACCCCATTGTCATCTCGACGGGGAAGGATGGTGTCCAGGAAGACCCCTCTGGAGTGAGAGAGACAGACAGCAGTGAAAATGGCATGATGTGCTGAGGGCAATCACGGTTCAGCATGAGAATCCCATGACCACATACCCTGTGCTAGCAGGAAGGGGGAATAGAATCTGACTGGGCAACGTATTTTATGAGAAATTTGTGCTTTGATATACATGTTCTCCCAACACCTGATAGCTTCCAAATGCGCAGGCATCTCTGCCAATTTAGTAAATTCCTCTCTGGGACTAGCAGAGGCTGCAGCTGCTTCTATTTCAGCACAAACACTTTACTTACCATAAATCAGCGAAAGCAATAAAATATCCTTTTACAAGGTTAACATCAACATACGCCCACTGGATCAACAATAGCACAGATCGGACAGCATGGCCATGGGAGCCGCTTGGGATTGTGCTCATAGTGATCATTGTGGACTGAGACTACTATAGACTTGCTATTCTTAGGCCTGGTCTACACTACAAGTTTAGGTCGAATTTAGCAGCGTTAAACTGAACTAACCCTGCACCCATCCACACAACGAAGCCATTTACTTCGACATAAAGGGCTCTTAAAATCGATTTCTGCACTCCTCCCTGACGAGGGGAGTAGCACCGCAATCGATATTGCCATTTCGGATTAGGGTTAGTGTGGCCGCAATTCGACAGTATTGGCCTCCGGGAGCTATCCCACAGTGCACCATTGTGACAGCTCTGGACAGCAATCTGAACTTGGATGCACTGGCCAGGTAGACAGGAAAAGCCCCGCAAACTTTTGAATTTCATTTCCTGTTTGCCCAGCGTGGAGAGCACAGGTGACCACACAGAGCTCATCAGCACAGGTAACCATGCAGTCCGAGAATCGAAAAAGAGCACCAGCATGGATCGTACGGGAGGTACTGGATCTGATCGCTATATGGGGAGAGGATTCCGTGCTAGCAGAACTACATCCAAAAGACGAAATGCCAAAACATTTGAAAAAATCTCCAAGGGCATGATGGAGAGAGGCCACAATAGGGACTCATATCAGTGCCACGTGAAAGTTAAGGAGCTCAGACAAGCCTACCAGAAAACCAAAGAAGCAAACGGAAGATCCGGGGCAGAGCCACAGACATGCCACTTCTACGCTGAGCTGCATGCAATTCTAGGGGGGGCCGCCACCACTACCCCACCTCTGACCGTGGATTCCGAGGCGGGGGTAATCTCAGCCATGCCTGAGGATTCTGCGGACGGGGAAGATGAGGAGGAGGAGGAGGAGGACGAGCTTGCAGAGAGCACACAGCACTCCGTTCTCCCCAACAGCCAGGATCTTTTTCTCAGCCTGACTGAAGTACCCTCCCAACCCTTCCAAGGCGTTATCCCAGACCATGAAGCCATGGAAGGGACCTCTAGTGAGTGTACCTTTGTAAATATAAAACATGGTTTAAAAGCAAGCTTTTTTTAATTATTAATTTGCCCTGAGGACTTGGGATACATTCGCAGCCAGTACAGCTACCGGAAAAGTCTGTTAACGTGTCTGGGGATGGAGCGGAAATCCTCCAGGGACATCTCCATGAAGCTCTCCTGGAGGTACTCCAAAATCCTTTGCAGAAGGTTTCTGGGCAGTGCAGCCTTATTCCGTCCTCCATGGTAGGACACTTGACCATGCCATGCTAGTAGCAAGTAATCTGGTATCACTGCATGACAAAACCTGGCAGCGTATGGTCCCGGTGTTTGCTGGCATTCAAGCAACATCCGTTCTTTATCTCGCTGTGTTATCCTCAGGAGAGTGATATCATTCATGGTAACCCGGTTGAAATACGGGAATTTAATTAAGGGGACAGAGGTGGCCGTTCCTACTGGGCTGTTTGCCTGTGGCTGAAAAGAAATCCTTCCTTGCAGTTAGCCAAGCGGGGGAGGGGGCGGCCATTGGCGCTGAGCTTTTCGTGTTTGGCTAGCAGGGATCTTCCCTGATACCAGCCACGTGGTGGGGGGAGGGATAGAGCAATCATCCCAGAGAATTGGATGTTGGGGGAGGGGTTAGTTTGGTTTCTGCTGCTGCATGTTAACAGGAAAACCACAGCACTCAATGGGCTTTGCTTGGTATGTGGGAAAGGAGAGCGCTGCTTTTAGGAAGGTTGCAGAAGCCAAAAGACAATGGCTTACCATGGCCGCATGCAAGCCAAATTCTGTTGCCCGGACCTGCATCTGTGATTTCTAACACCAAAGCTGCAGGCACTCAATATTAAGATGCAAAATGTGACCTTGTACCGAAATCACGTGTTATGTAATGTGAATAGTGTTTTTCACCGTGAAAGAGTATAAGCATTATTCTGTAAAATGTATCTTTTTAAATACTTCTCTCCCTTTTTTCCCTCCCGCAGCTGCAAATTTTTCAAGCCTCCCTCCTCCATCCCGAAGGCTATCTCAGATAAGGCGGCGAAAAAAACACACGCGAGACGAAATGTTCTCGGAAATCATGCAACCGACCCGCAATGAAAGAGCTCATCTGAATGAGTGGAAGGACACCCTATCCCAGTACAGGAAAGCTGCCAGTGAACGTGAGGCCATGAGGGACGAATGTGAAGAGAGGAGAGACACTCAAGATGAGAGGTGGCGGGATGCAACGCTGGGGCTGCTGCGTGATCAAACTGACATGCTCTGGTGTCTGGTGGAGCTTCAGGAACGGCAGCAGGATCACAGAGTGCCACTGCAGCCCCTGTATAACCGCCCTCCTCCCTCACCATGTTCCATAGCCTCCTCACCCAGATGTGTAAGAATG
>NW_020664661.1:5461562-5485914 GCF_002925995.2 Terrapene triunguis | reverse complement strand
GCAGCCCCCTGTATAACCGCCCTCCTCCCTCACCATGTTCCATAGCCCCCCCCCCCAGAGGGGTAAGAAGGGGGGGGGGGGGGGGGGAGAGGCTCCGTGCACCCGCCCACTCCACCCCAGTGGACAGCCCAAGCAAAAGGCTGTCATTATTTTGAACTTTTGAAGTGGCCTTTTCCTTCCCTCCTATTCTCCCAAACCCGACCCGGGCTACCTTGTCAGTTCTCTCCCTCTTTTTATAATCAATTAATAAAGAATACATGATTTTTAAATGATAGTGACTTTATTTCCTTTGAAAACAAGCTGTGATCGAAGGGGGGGGGGTTGCTTACAGGGAATGAGTCAATCAAGGGGGCGGGTTTTCATGAAGGAGAAACAAACAGAACTTTCACACCGTAGCCTGGCCAGTCATGAAACTGGTTTTCAAAGCTTCTCTGATGCGCAGCGCTTCCTGGTGTGCTCTTCTAATCGCCCTGGTGTCTGGCTGCGCATAATCAGCGGCCAGGCTATTTGCCTCAGCCTCCCACCCCGCCATAAAGGTCTCCCCCTTACTCTCACAGAGATTGTGGAGCACACAGCAAGCAGCAATAACAATGGGAATATTGGTTTGGCTGAGGTCTGAGCGAGTCAGTAACGTGTACCAGCGACTCTTTAAACGTCCAAATGCACATTCTACCACCATTCTGCACTTGCTCAGCCTGTAGTTGAACAGGTCCTGACTACTGTCCAGGCTGCCTGTGTACGGCTTCATGAGCCATGGCATTAAGGGGTAGGCTGGGTCCCCAAGGATAACTATAGGCATTTCAACATCCACAACAGTTATTTTCTGGTCTGGGAAGTAAATCCCTTGCTGCAGCTGTTTAAACAGATTAGGGTTCCTGAAGACGCGAGCGTCATGAACCCTTCCCGGCCATCCCACGTTGATGTTGGTGAAACGTCCCTTGTGATCCACCAGTGCTTGCAGCACCATTGAAAAGTACCCCTTGCGGTTTTTGTACTGGCTGCCCTGGTGCTCTGGTGCCAAGATAGGGATATGGGTTCCACCTATCGCCCCACCACTGTTAGGGAATCCCATTGCAGCAAAGCCATCCCTATGACCTGCACATTTCCCAGAGTCACTACCTTTGGTAGCAGCAGCTCAGTGATTGCTTTGGCTACTTGCATCACAGCAGCCCCCACAGTAGATTTGCCCACTCCAAATGGATTCCCGACTGACTGGTAGCTGTCTGGCATTGCAAGCTTCCACAGGGCTATCACCACTTGCTTCTCAACTGCGAGGGCTGCTCTCATCTTGGTATTCTGGCGCTTCAGGGCAGGAGAAAGCAAGTCACAAAGTTCCATGAAAGTGCCCTCACGCATGCAAAAGTTTTGCAGCCACTGGGAATCGTCCCATATCTGCAACACTATGTAGTCCCACCAGTCTGTGCTTGTTTCCCGAGCCCAGAATTGGCGTTCCACGGCTATAACCTGCCCCATTAACAGCATGATCTCCAAAGCGCCGGGGCCTGCAGTTTGAGAGAATTCTGTGTCCATGTCCATGTCCTCATCACTCTCGTTGCCGTGCTGCAGTCGCAGCCTCCTCCTCGCCTGGTTTTTCAGGTTCTGGTTCAGCATAAACTGCACGATAATGCGCAAGGTGTTTACAATGTTCATGACTGCTGTCTTGAGCTGAGCGGGCTCCATGCTTGCCATGGTATGGCGTCTGCACTGTTCACCCAGGAAAAAAGGCGCAAAACAGTTGTCTGCCTTTGCTTTCATGGAGGGAGAGGTGAGGCTGTACCCAGAACCACCCGCGACAATGTTTTTTGCCCCATCAGGCATTGGGATCTCAACCCAGAATTCCAGTGGGCGGGGGAGACTGCGGGAACTATGGGATAGCTACCCACAGTGCAACACTCCGGAAGTCGACGCTAGCCTCGGTACATGGACGCACACCGCTGAATTAATGTGCTTAGTGTGACCACATGCACTCCACTTTATACAATCGGTTGACCAAAATCGAATTCTGTAAATTCGGAGTAATCCTGTAGTGTAGACGTACCCTAGGATGTTAAAACCAAGAGGCTCCTCTGCTCATGTCTAACTCATCCCCACTCTTGGTCCTTTTGAGCTGACCAAGCCTCCAAGCCAATGACTCTCTTTGTATCTTTTCCCCATTCTCTTCTTTGTGCCTGCTTCTACGTTGTCCCTTATTCGCAGCGCCCCCTCCCCATGTCTGAGACCTTGATTCAACACAGGATTTAAGCACATGCTTGACTTCCAGCATGCAAGCAGCTCCACTGAAATCAACATACCTATGGTGCAAGCGTTTTTAATGCAAAAGCTACTTCAATGTAATGTTACAGGGAGGCAGTGGAGCCTAGTGGATAGAGTGCTGGATGGGGCCTAAGGAGACCTGGATTCTATTCCCAGCTCAGCCCCCAGCCTGCTGGGTGACCTTGGGCAAGTCACTTCACTGCCCAGTGCCTCACTTTCCCCATCGGCAAAAGGAGGATAATGATACTGAGCTCCTTTGTAAAGTGCTTTGAGATCTCTAGATGAACAGTCCTGTGGAAGAGGTAAAATGTGGGGGGAAAGTCAGAAAATGAAAGTTTAGAGTCTTAAAACTAAGTTAACTCAGCCGTGCTACCCATGGGCATTATTTTACATCACCCCAAATGAGTCTCTCAGTGCAGATTGTAGTGACATGTTTGAACAGAGATTGTCAGTTCCTTGGGATATGGCTTGTCTTCCTAAGGGAAATGACCACAGTCCTAAGGGGAGCCCAAGGAAAGGCAGGGCTGAGACCAATAAGATCATTGCAATGCAGGTAGGCCCAGGTCCAACAAAGTGTTAAGGTAGCTGCTTAACTTCAAGCATATGAGTCATGCCACTGATGTCAATGGGACTATGCATGGGTGTAAGTACTTTGTTGGACTGGGAATGTTGGAGAGTGTGGAGGTTTTCTTTGTTTTAATTTGAATAAAGACAGGCAGAGTAGTAGTGATTAGAGTCGGTCAAAAATTCCATCAACGTTTTTTCAACAGAAAACGTCTTTTGGTGAAACAAGTTTTTGTGAAAAATCTCGTGTAAATGTTGAGGTTTTTGTAGAAAACAACAATTTTCACATTTAAAATTCCCAAACAACGCTACTTCAGTGATGTTTCTAAGTGAAGGGTGCCACTGTCTATCATGACACATTTGTCAGCTGCTAACTTTGACCAACTTTAACGGTTCAGGCTGAAATTTTCCATGCCCGGTGTCTGCTTTGGGCTGAATTTGGGTAAGAAGCTTGAGCAGAAACAGTTCCTCCATTTCCAGGAATAAGGTTACTGGGAAAACAGGTAGTTTTGCCAATAGAAAAAACTTTTTTGGCCACCTCAGGGGTTTGTAAAAGAATCTGATATTTGGCAAGGGGATATTTCTGGGGTCAGAGAAATGCCTTTTTCTGTCCTGAAGGTCAAATCTGGAAGGATTTTAAAGTTATAAGTGAAATTGTCCTATGCACATGCTCAGTAGGAGTCATTATATGCTTGCTCTTAATTGTTTGGAATGTTCCACCTGCAATGCCCATGCTCCCAGGTTCCTCCAACATCATAACACACATAAACACCAGCAAAGTCACTGGCAGAATGGAACCATCTCCTTTCAGGGTCATTGTCCACCATCAAAACAACCTTTGGCCTAGAGGAAGGTGTACTGGGCTGGGATCCAAAAGACCATACCTTCTAATCCTGCTTTTTCCTCCAACTTAATTCTGTGCCCTTCACAACCCTTACTGAGCAAGGTCCTACTTTAGGAGATAATCTAGTACAGATTTCTCCCACTTTACAAATGAGGATGTATGACATCGCCCTGGCAGAGCTCAGAGTAGATCCTAGGAGTTTTATATCACAGACCCAAGTCTCATCCACTTAGCCACACTGACTTTCAGAATGAACATGCTACATCTATGTGCTTGGCTATGGTGTTCATATGGGACTACCCACCCTCAAAGTGCTCTGGCACACAGATTAATAAGCACTATGTAAATGCAAAGCATAGCAACTCAGGAGTCCTAACTCCTAATCCCCTTCTTGAACCACTAGACCACACTCCCCTCCCAGAGCTTGGAACTGAACCCAGGAATCCTGATCCCCTCCTTCCCCTCTCACACATTTGTCTGCTGTCTAACAAATGTTGTATAACCCGATGGCAAAGAGTGTTGTAACCCTTGACTGACTAGAGCAAATATCCAATAACCCTCCAATCGCTGGCACCCACTGATGCTAACAGCTAATTATTTACCGCTTTAGTTCAAGTGGTGATACTCTTAGGGTTAATGTGAGTATGGTACTTGGCACAACACAATGCTATATAAACCCTACAAAGTTATTAACTACGCTTAAGAAATGATGAGCATTCACAACCCCAGTTGAGGTCAGTGGAGCTGTGGGTTTTCAGGACCTCTGGAAAAGTCAGTTCTTTAATATCAAGCTGGGCACCCGGAATTATTAAACACTTCTGCAAGTTGTGGCCTAAATCTGCATCTGATTTCCCATGTGTAAAATGGAGACAATACATCCCTACCTCCTTGGGTCAAGTTCAAAAGGATATGCAGTACTTTATGTTCGGGACAGGGTGTGAATGGCGCGCACAAAACAACACAAGAAGCCACACACTGAAAAAAGAAAACAAATATTGAACAGCTGGGCACTGCCCCACCTATGTACTGACTGAGGCGGGGGTCTCGGGGGAAAAATAGTCCGAGAACGTAATTAAAGGCTGCACTGTAATGCAAGGGGGCTTAATGAAGGTGGAATGGGAGACCTTAATTCTAATTTTTGACTGTGCAACTTTAATGTTAAGTTTTTGTCTGGAATACAGGAAGATATCTTTGTTGACTCACTACTTGTGGGTCTTGGTGGGGGAAGAGAGCATTGCTTTCTAATCCTGTCTTCCTGAATAATTGGCTTAACACATTCCCGTGTGTGCATCAGCCTGCGTACTAGAAAGTACAAATCTGGAGCCACATTGTATATCTTGCACGACATTTCCTCATGTACAATAACTAGTGTCCATTGTTGTAAAGTACCCTTTGCCCTCATTGGGGCTCTTATGCCTGCAGTCAAATTCCATTGCCCACCTATGCTAATTATAATTGGGGATGGAGATGAGGCAACAACCGGGTGGTGTATAAATGGCACTTGCTGACTTGGGGAGCTTTTCAAAGGCCCAAATGGCCAGCAGGTTCTCATTGGGAGCTAGGGCCAGATCCTCAATGATATTTAGGCACCTAACTCTATGGAAATCAATGTGTTTCCAGCTTTATACTGTGAAGGTATCAAAGACATTACTTCTAGCCTCCTGTCCCAGGAGTTTCTGTCTAGGGTTACTGAACTCTCTGAAGAGCCAGTCATATGCCCTTCCTCCCTTCGCTCACACCCAGAGTGACAGAGCTAGGTTAAGGGGAAGATGAAAAGTGCTTTTTCTTTTTTTAAATAAAGAGGGGTGGTAGCAATGTGGGTATAAAACACTCTGTGCTGTGCTACGCAAGCCCGTCCGGTTGCTGATCCACAGAGGATCGTGTGTCACCAGCCAGAGGAATTACCCCATTAGTTTAACTGACAGCAGCTCATGATTGTAGTGCTGGAGTTACGGGGTTCAATCCCCAGTGACACCCACTAATGGCAGCTGTTACAGGGTGACACAGATCCCTACTGTCTGGCACTGTCCCATGCAGGCCCACTGACAGCAATTCCCATCCCTAGGGCCAGAGCTGTCCCTAGGGTGGTCCCGAACCTGGAGTGGAAATGACAAATCCGTCACTTCCAGGACCGACCACACTGGCCAATCGCGCCAGCCCATTCCCCCCACTCCCCAAAGCACGTGGCCCAGAGCAGTCACCCCAATTCGCTGTACCTTAGGGATGGCTCTGCCCAGAGCCAAACAGGTCCGCCTAACATTTGGGCAGTGCTGCGCCTGCGCTGGCTGGTGCTCAGCGAGCTGCCAGCTGCACTGCTGGGCACATTCTTCTGGCATGGCCAGGGCTTCCACATGTCTGCCCAGCTGCCTTTGCCACCGCCAGTACCACCAAGCACACGCCTAGCAGCTCTGTGGCCTGCCTGGGCAATTTAAAAGGGCCCTGGGCTCCTGGCAGCCACTGCTGTTACCATGGCAGTGGCCAGGGCCCCCAGGCCCTTTTAAATCACCCAGGCCCCTGGACAATTGCCCCCTTTGCCGCCCCCCCACCCGCCCCCCCATCGGCAGGCCTGGTCCCATGCTTCCTTTCACAGTGGCTCTGACAGAGCGGGATATGCCCGTATCAGACTGTGAACTCCCACAACCTCCATCTTGGACTGTAACTTTACTGTCATAGTGTGACCTCCATTTGGGGTAAGAATATCCAGTTTGGATTAGGGGCTTGGAACCTAGTTGAATGACTATGACGGAGAAGCATCATAGAGCAATCTAGGGCTATCAGCTTCGAATGTCTCTCACCTAATGGCTCATTGCCATAGGACAATGGACTCAACACAGGACTTGACTGGGAGAAGGGTCTGGCAGTTCCCAGCCAGCGCACATGGGCAAAAAGGGGCTAAACGTATTTAACAAGGGGTTTCTCTGAGCAAAGTGGCAGTGGCCACCGTCACATGCCAGAAGACTGGGCTGAGGAGAGAGAGAGAGACCAGGCCAAGCCTGAAATGCTGACCAGATCTTGGGCTCACTAGAGTGGTGAGACCAGGCAGGGGGTGGGGTGGTGCGTCTCAGGACCGCCCATTATTTTGCAAAGATCGGTAAAGGTGCCTGTGGTTAAGAAGTTCCTTAGCGGAGCCTGCGTCCCTTGCTTGCCTGCCATGTTGTCCCTGAGGGGGTTACCTGAGAAGCTTGGAGCACCCACAGAGAGGTGGAACTCTGAGGGAGCCCATATAAGCAACTGGAGGCTCTGGAGGGCTCGGGCACAGGTTTGTGGGTTCAAGGTGGCTGGGCGGGGGAGCCCACATCCTAAGGAAGGGTGTCAGACACTGGGTCTGCACCTGGGAGCGTGCCTCAGAGACTCAGAGCCAGCAACAGTGGCCAATCACCACCTAGACACAACAGGTGCAGAGGACTGTAGGATACAGTGTTGGGTCCCCTCAGCAGAATGGTGTCCATGCAGAGAGGAGGCCTTGGCCAGGTTGTGACAGAGGTGTATGGAAATACAAGTTGTCCCTGGTCCCCGGAGAATGTAACCATGTGAATATAGAGTTCCTGCTACATTATTAATAAATATCCTATTAAAAAAAACCCCACAACAACACTAAGTACTTGGAAGTGAAGAAATCAAATTCCAGATAAATGGAGTCATGACAATCATTAATGACAAGTACCCAGTACATTGTACTTACAGAGCATCCTACGGATTAGGTATGACAAAGTAACAGGGAAAAATGCCTCTCCTATATAGGCAGTTAAATTCAGTGCTAAATTACTGCGCTAACTCCCTCATTGCTTGCCTTGTGCCTAAGGAAGGATGTGTGACACTGGCTGTGCAACTAAATTAGCAGCATCCTCTAAATTACACCAGGAAGGCTGGATGACAAACTGCTAACTAAAGTATGACAATACAGATTGTGTAGAAAAGTCACTTTAAAATCCCAGGAAACAAAGTCAATCTTTAGAACATGAATATTAGAACCATTTCAGAGAATGGAGCAGAGATCGTTTCACTCCCCACTGAAGTGAAACCACCTCTGGTGGGGAACAGGGCAATTTTCCAGCAGTGCACAGCAGCACCAGGCAGTAGTTTAGGACCAGAGGAGAAGAATCCCAATTAAACTGCAGGGGAAGTTCAGCAAAGCAGAATGCAGCCATCCACCCTGAAATTTGCTCAGGGCACTAGGGTGAACAGACTACTCTTGAAAAAACAGCAGTGTGAGCAGGATCTCAGTGTTGTCCGGTCTAAGAGAAGGTGTTTGCAGCATTAAGTAGGTGTCATGTGGCGAGTCATAGCCGTTCCCACAGGCCCAGGGCTGCAGTAGCCGCTGCTGTATGGCTATTTCATACCCTGGCTCCAGTCTGGGATGGGAAAGCAAGGATTCCATTTTCCAACTCTCAGCCACAAAACACAGGTCCCCTCTGCACAGCTTCATGCATCAGCTGAGAATGTGGGCCACAATTTGCCTGTACCTTTTTATTGCATTAAAAACACACACAGGATATGTAAAACTTGCATGCCAGCGCTGCCTGCTTACTGCGGATACAAAACTAATGCCCACGGACGTGTTTAGTGCTCACTTGAATTATTGCAAAAAGACCATTGCTGGGGGGGGCAATGGGTCAGGGAGACAAAAGGTTTAGAGAACAGATGAAAAACACACAATTATATTCAGAAGTATTATTGCCATTTTTGGCCCTTCAATAGTCTGAAGAGTTCTGGATTTCAAGGAATGCAGACTAAGGCGTCTACAGTATAAATGGAGGTAATATCTTAATCCTGCTTTTGTGTGAGACAATTCTTACCATTTGAACTCCACTGAACTCTGGAAGGGTTTAGCAGATGCCCCAAGGGAAGAAAAACTGTCTGCTCCAGGTTATCTGATACAAAGACATCTCTGAATGCAGTAAGCACCTTCCCCACACCCATCCCCAGAGCGGGCGACGCTACAGCATATTTCATAATTCTTCCTGCCAATAGGGTGACCAGATAGCAAGTGTGAAAAATTGGGACGGGGATGGGGGGTAATAGGAGCCTATATAAGAAAAAGCCCCAAATATCAGGACTGACCCTATAAAATCGGGACATCTGGTCACCCTACCTGCTGACCACAGCGGATTTTAATCGTGCATCAACAAGAGAGCAAAATAATAGGTGTGGCACGTCCATAAAACTAGAGAGGTTAACAAAAATATTTGTGTTAAATTTTAGCAATGAAGAACACACATGAAAGGGGTCCTCTTTCCAAGTGAAAAGATGCAATTAATTAATGCAATAATTAATTAATAATATGCAATAATAGTAATGCAATAAAAAGGTCTGCAGTGTGGATGTGCTTGAAAGAAATGGATTCCCTCTTGCAAACTCTGGTGCACTGGAGTAAATGGGAGTTCCAGGCACACCAGCTGTGCAGAACTGGGAGTTAGGGGAGAGCTTTCTAGTAGGTCAGGCACTTCACAAGTCAGTTGCAGAGCTGAATTTGTGAGTAATTTTTAACACTGGCTAAAGATTCCAGATCAACAGCCCAATGAATAAAATCCTGCATTCATGGAATGGGCAGCAGGAGCACAACTTTTCCAGCACTGCCCTCAACTCTGACTGAAAAGACCACCTGTAGGGGTGAGGTGGGAGCTGAGTATGTAAGGCCCATGCAAAGATGGACCCCCTTCTTTGCAGCCTTAGATGATAATTAGCTGGAGCAGGAACTTGGACAGAAATCCTCAGCTCATTCACAAAAGCCACTGACCACCATCATTTTGGGTCACTGTTCATATGGGCTGGATTCAAAGGCTCTGCATCCCATCCCCAATCTCATCAAACCCTTGCTTCCAAGCCCTTCAACTGCTTCTGAGAGAACCTTACACCAGTTCAGGTCTAACTCCGTGACAATAGGGTGGTTAAAAAGTCAGACATCTTTGCATATTGTGCACTGTGCAATCAAGCATTCTGGCAAGACAATCTGAATTTAAGTCTCCCCCAGGTTCAATCAAAGGATGAGTAGATCATCTCTGCTGCCCTAAACATATGGCTCTGGAAATTTAAGCGGTAGGAATAGCTCCTGAAAGTGTGTCTGGTGCTTGGGATGTGACCTCTTTGGGCAGCACAGACAGAGAACGTGATTCTGAAAACACTATTGAATATAGTACATACTACCACGAGATGTCCCTATTAAAATCAATGGGACTGAGTATTCACAGCAATAGGCACGACACACAATAGAAAGTGTTTACAGAACAGGACCTTTAGAAGGGAAGCTGCTCAGGCTAGGACCTGCAACCTGACCTGTCTGTAAAATGCCACGCACACCTAGTGCAACTAAACAACAGTGATCTGATTTTCAGCGGTGCAGAGGACCTACAGCTTTGGTGGAAGCTATGGGTGTTCAACACCTGAGGAAAACTTTTAGCCTAACTTTAAGCACCCAAGTTGGAAATGTAGGCCAAAGATTCTTATATTCACCTCTTTCCAACTAACCATTGAAAGGGGGAAAGGAGTTAGCAACTTCCCTTCTCCTTTTATAATTCTACAGTCCACAGTCATAAGTCTGTAGTGCATAGCACAGGGTAACTTGGTCACGTACCGCAATAATAAAATAACTGAAGTTATTGATTGGTATTTACAACTTAACTTCTATCTTAGCAGAGTTGTTTGTCTGGGAGTGTAAAGGAAATAAAGCTTAATGCATTGCTTCAATTTAAAAGCACAAGTCTGAAAACCAGGAAGCTCAAAGCTAAGTTCAGAATTATCCTCACACACAACCATGCTGTGTAACACTGAAGTCCCCTGTACAATAAAGGAGTTGGTTGGATTGTGGGAGCTGGCATCACATACTTATCTACATACTCATCTCAGCATCTGACCCGCAAATACTCAGCTCAATACTTTCTAAAAAAGAATTTCCCTACCATCTTCCACTTACAGTGACAGGAGGGGTTTTTGGAATAAGTCCCTTTTCAGACAGAAGAGATTTTGAGTGTATGCAGTCCCCTGATCCCTTGACTGTGAATGTCAAGGTTTACATTACTAATCTAAGTTTCCTTGCCAAGGGAGTGGTGTGGCACTGCTTTTGTAGAATCAATGACACCGCTCAGAGCTGTGTGAGCAGGACAATTACGTCAGATCACCGCTTGTTTGCACACATGTAAATGGCTCTTCTTGGGCAGGGACGCTTGGCGCTGTCTTGATTAACTGAGCTGAAAGTTCCCCAGAGATGCCCCCCATACCCGGCCCTCACCTCACCCTGCTCAGAGCACAAGTAGGTAAATTTCAGTCATCAGCATCGTGAACCTCTCAAGTTCTATTGTTTAGTTTGCTAATCACGACAGAAGGATAAGCCAGGATTCCAGCTCCTAAAAATGGTTGTGTCTTGTCAGCAGCATCTTTCTTTGTTTGTATTGTCCTGTAACATGGATGGGAATTCTGCTTCAAGGACAGAGCTGCAATTAATCAACTTGATCCAACAAGCTTCAGCTACATAAGGACCCACAATGGACTGCTCCACCAGTGACAGTCATCCATTCTAGCCTGCACCAGTGGTGAGTTGCAGGTCCTAATGTCTAGACAAGACCAGTGGGGGCAGAATTGGGCCCAGATATATGGGCCCAATTCCCACTGACATTCACATTTTGACCTTCACTACCCATGCAGTGGGAGGAGCAGGCCAGGAACCCTCAGAGTCACTTCAATTGAGGAGGAAGGAGAGAATGCCGACAGCAGGCAGGAAGTACCTGGTTTCGCTATAGTATATTTGGAGGTCAGGTCTTATGGGTATTTGTGCAAGGTGGAGGTCAGAGTAGTGGGGAAGAGAACAGGATTGCCCCATGTTTCCACTGAGTCATTTTTATTCTTCTGCTTTATGAAGCTTGCAGAGCAAATTCCTGCAGCTTGATATATCCCTCATCTGAAATCATTGCATATGCCATGCTTATCCGCAATAAACTCACAGCTTTCCTTCTAGCCGCTACACAGCCTGGGTAGCCAGGCACTATATAAAGTAGTAAAGAGAAATAACCTTGGATTCCGACCTTGAGAAGGTGTTCCGGGCGTAGTGCATGATGCTGTCAAAGTCATAGGTCTCTCCCAGAGAATTCACTTCCCCGGCTTCCATCTTTAAGAAGTTGTACTCCTGACCTGCGACACAAGGCTCCATTAAAAGGAAAAATGTTTCTTGGAAATCTGAGAGCTTGGCTCAAAAGAGCACTCATAAGCTGAGCTGTGCAAATAAATAATTTTTGGTTTGGTGGCCAAATCACCAAAATAAAAATTAGAAAATATTTTCATTTTGGGTCAACCCGAAATAAATGTTTCAAATTTTTTGTCTGCAGTGTTGTAGCCATGTTGGTCGCAGGATATTAGAGAGAAAGTCGGGGAGGTAATATCTTTTATCGGACCAACTTCTGTTGGTGACAGAGACAAGCTTTTGAACTTACTCAGAAGAAGAGCTCTGGGTAAGCTCTAATGCTTGTCTTTTTCACTGATAGAAGTTGGTCCAATAAGAGATATTATCTCACCCACCTGCTCTCTCAAATTTTTGGGCAAAACGAAAAAGTTGAAAATAAAATTGGTTTGGGTGGAATGAAACATTTCGTTTTTTTTTAAACCTGTTTAAAAATAAAATCAAGAGTAAATTTGAACCAAATTTTGAATAAAAACAAAACATTCTGTTTTGAAAATGTCACAAGAAAAACATTGACTTTTTTTATTTTTATTTTTTTGCTGAAACAATTTGGCAAATTTGACACAAATTCACAGCATGTTTCAGGTGACCTAAATCTATATAGGTTTCAGCGTAGCAGCCATGTTAGTCTGTATCCGCAAAAAGAACAGTACTTGTGGCACCTTAGAGACTAACAAATCTATATAGTTCAGTGAAAAAATGCATTGTCAGAAAAGTTTCACCCAGCTCTACTCAAAAGGGGCATTTCTGGATGGTCTACATAAAACGTATTATACCCACTGAGACGTACAAAAGGCCTAAAATGAAGAACAAGTCTCTGTTGGGCCCAACCCCCTTTCCATATCAATTTCAAAATGCATTTGATCCTATTTCTCCCATATAACTTTACCACAAGAAATGCTCTGGAAAAGTCAGTCGCAGCCTAGCGCGTGTCCTGTAGTGCTTGTTGTCATACTGGAACAGTTAAAGAGAGCTCACAATTACGACTAGCTTACACAGCTCTCGTCCTAATGTACATAACCAGACAGGTAAAGCAACGTCTGGCATCAAGGGAAGCACCAGTATCATTTACATTTCTGAAGCTAGCAAAATAATGATGTGGCTTCTCAGCTATCTTGTAAGTTCCTTTAATATAATTCTGTTTAGTAAATATCTATGGCTGAGGATTCCAGAAGCAACTAGTGACATTAAAGGGGACTGGATCTTACCCTCTGAAAATTTCCCTCCCAGTGTATTAAAATCGCTAGTCACTTGAATATTTTGGCCCTCTTTCTCTGCAATGCCTGGCATTGTAGTTTGGTTTCTTTTTGCAATAACTGAGGCTACCCGCTGTAACTCTAAGCTGAAGAGGAGTTGTGCACAAGCCCAGGGAGGTCTGAGGTTTCCACCACACAGCATCTGAAATTGGTATGAGAGCTTCTTCTTTACCTTGCTGTATGTTTTCTCTGATGATCGTGACATGCTGGTCCCGGTCGGGCCGCGTGTGCTCATGCCAAAACCCAACCACGTGGCCCAGCTCGTGGGCCACGATGCCAAACTTATCACAGTTCTTGCCGATGGATATGGCCTGGGGACCACCCCCTCGGCGACCCACATATGAGCAGCAACTGAAAAACAAACAACTGAATGAATGACTTTAATGAGTGAAACCATGCTGGTATGGCTGGAGTAGCATGTGTCTATCAACTGGCAGAGTATGCACCACTGCCCTGCTGGATGGAGTCAGATCAACTAAAGAATTTAGAATTATGTAGCCAGGATGGCAGAGATGGAGTCTCTGTATGCCAGAAGCTGGGAATGGGCAACATGGGATGCATCACTTGATGACTGCCTATTCTGTTCATTCCCTCTGGGGCACCTGGCATTGGCCACTGTCGGAAGACAGGACACTGGGCTAGGTGGACCTTTGGTCTGACCAGTATGGCTGTTCTTATGTTTTATTGGCTCAAGGTGCTCCAGAGAAGACAGGTCTAATCTTATCGAGAGATCATGCATGCTGTCTCTCTCTCTCTCTCACACTCACATCCCTTTTAGCCTTTTTATCTGGGGTAGGTTTTTGGAGCAGAACAGCCTCGGGTCTCCCTATACTGCATGCTAGAGTTTTTTTGTTTGGTTTGGTGTTGGGTTATTTTTGCTGAAGACCATGGTATCGCTCTCTACTGAGAGATAGGCCTGGGGAGTTTGGATTAGATCTGGACTCCACCAGGTTTGAAGATGTTCAGGGGCAGCCCCCCTGTGATAAGGAGGCATGAAGCTGGAATCAGATATGAATTTGGAACTCCCCCAAATGCTCAGGCCCATCTCAGCAAGAGCATCCAAGATGGCAAGACCCCCTATCCAGAGAGGTCACTAACTTATGCTGGGTACTTGAAACTGAGGCTATGTCTCCACTTGGAGCTCAGGGTGTGATTCCCAGCTTGTGTAGACATACATTGAGCTAGCAAGCTAAAAATAGTAGCAGACCCATGGTAGCATGGACAGTGGCAAGCAGGTCTAGCTGCCCCAAGCACAAACTCACCTGGATCCCATGGCCCTGCTGCCACTCGCTACCGCTTGTGCTACTGTGACTACATTACTATTTTTAGTGCACTGGTTTGATGAGTCCTAGCGTGAGTATGTCTATGTGAGCAGGGAATCACCACCCTAGCTCCAAGGGTAGATGTATCCTGAATGACAGAGGGGTAATGATTAGAGAGGACAAGCACATTCACCAGCAATAGATTTCCTAGGCGGAAAACCATGCAGATAGGAAAAGCGCAGATAGGAAACCAACAGCATAAATACTGAAAAGCAAAGTGGAGCCTTCAAGAATCTATCCATTTGAACGACACAAGGGCTCGTTAATAACGTGGCATGGAATTCAGGAGGTCTGACATTCTATTCCCAGGCCTGCCACAGCCTACCTGTGTGATCTGGGCCGAGTCACCTGCATGGAGCTCCTTACAGGACTGGGAGCTCAACTTCTCTAAGACTCATTCTGCCATTTGTAAAATGGGGACAGAACCTCCTTTGGGGGCACTTAGATGGCAAGACATAGCCCCAAAGGGCTTACAATGTGTTTTATAGTGTCTGATCTGTGAAATACAAAAAATGGGTGTAGCACACTTTCAACATCTGTTTTATCAGGGAAGCGAAGGCCTGATCTTGCACACTGGCAACCAATCACTGATTTTGCTGGTACGGGATCTGGCAAGATGCCAGCAGGCCATGTAACTGGACACTATTACGTGCTCCAGTGCATGTCGCTTACCCACAGGTTCTGTACGTGAACACAATGAAGCTCTCCTCATCAGTCCTCTCCACAAAAGTCACGCAGGTGTGCTTCTCCCAGTGCCTCATGGCCTGTTTAAAAATAGCTCTTTGGCTGCCTGAAAAAGAAATCAGAGCAGAACAAACATTTAGGGCCCCATTTTTCCACTGTCCCCATGTGTGATGCTGCACTCCATATATTTTATGGAAATATGTTTATGAGTGTGAATATGATGTAACTGGAATATGCTTAATAAAATCACTTTTGTTTATTGATAAACCCAGAGTAAGTGATTAATACCTGGAGTAGCAAACAGCTGTGCGTATCTCTCTATCAGTGTTATAGAGGGCGGACATTTCATGAGTTTAACCTGTATAAGCTTTATGCAGAGTAAAACGGATTTATTCGGGGTTTGGATTCCATTGGGAACTGGGTGTCTGGGAGCTGGAGATAGGTAACCAGCTGAGTGGTTTTCAGTGAAAACCTGCAGCTCTGGGGATGTGGTTCAGCCCGAGTCTGTGTTGCAGCAGGCTACCATGTCTGGCTCAACAGGCAGGGTTCTGGAGTCCCAGGCTGGCAGGGAAAACAGGCTCAGAGGTAATTTCAGCACATTAGGTGACAGTCCCAAGGGGGTATCTGTGACCGAACCCGTCACACTATGGACTCCAACTGCAGCTGTGGATGCTCAGCACCTCTGAAAGCTGAACCTTTAGTGCTCAGTATAGTAACCCAGGCTTGTCCTTCCTCATTACACTCCATGTGTAAGGGCAGTTTAGGTTGGACATTAGGAAAAACATCCTAACTGTCAGAGTGGTTAAGCACTGGAATAAATTGCCTAGGGAGGTTGTGGAATCTCCATCATTGGGGATTTTTAAGAGCAGGTTAGACAAACACCTGTCAGGGATGGTCTAGATCAGGGTAGGTAAACTTTTTGGCCTAAGGGCCACATCTGGGAATAGAAATTGTATGGCGGCCCATGAATGCTCACAAAATTGGGGTTGGGTGTGGGAGGGGGTGAGGGCTCTGGTTGGGGTGAAGGCTCCAGGGGGGCCAGAAATGAGGAGTTCAGGGTGTGTGAGGGGGCTCCGGGGTGGGGCTGGAGATGAGGAGTTTGGGGTGTAGGAGGGTGCTCTGGGCTGGGATCGAGGGGTTTGGAGGGCGGGAGGGGGATCAGGGCTAGGGCAGGGGGTTGGGGTGCAGGAAGGGGTGCAGGCTGTGGTTGGGGTTGCGGGCTCTGGGGTGGGGCATCTGGTGTGTAGGAGGGTACTCTGGGCTGGGATCGAGGGATTTGGAGGGCGGGAGGGGGATCAGGGCTGGGGCAGGGGGTTGGGGTGCGGGGAGAGGCTCAAGGGTGCAGGCTCCGGGCAGCGCTTACTCAAGCAGCTCCCAGAAGCAGCGGCATGTCCCTTCTTCAGCTCCTACACAGAGCCGTGGCCAAGTGGCTCTGCTGCATGCTGCCCAGTCAACAGGCCCCTGCAGCTCCCATTGGCCACAGTTCCCGGCCAATAGGAGCTACGGGGGCAGCACATGGGGTGGGGGCAGCGTGCAAAGCCAAGCCCCCTGGCTGCCTCTACACGTAGGAGCGGAGGGGGGGGCCATGCCGCAGCTTCCGGGAGCCGCATGGAGCAGCCCCTGACCCCGCTCCCCAGCGGGAACTCATGGGCCAGCTTAAAACAGCTGGTGGGCTGGATCCGGCCTGCAGGCCGTAGTTTGCCCACCCCGGTCTAGATAATACTTAATCCTGCCTTGAGTGCAGGGGACTGGACTAGATGACTTCTCGAGGTCCCTTCCAGTTCTATGATGAGTTACTGTATTAAAATGACTAACGAACATGATTAAGCATTAACAGTATATTTCATGCATACATAAACCAGTAAAGTACAGATTCTCTGCTTCTGCCATCAAGAGGCACACGTGCAAAAGGGAGAGGCCAAATGGCCAGAACTGCATGGCGCTTTGTTCTGTATGTGACTACAATCTTGCAGCATTTGTTCCCGTGCTAGCATAGGGCAGGAAAGCAAAAGATGTAAAGCTCAGGTAATTACAGGTCTGTATTAGGTGTACATTCCCCTAGATTCAAGTGAATAAAGCAAAATTGTTGCCAAAAAAAATGTCCTCAAAGTAGGAGCAAAAGATAATGAGGAAAAAAAGCTGGAGGGAGAGATTTCTGAGGCGAGATTGAAAGGTACATACACGGACAGATGGTCTGGCCCTGGCTGAATGCGCGACATGGAATGCACACTGAGCCCTTACACAGGAGCCAGGAGTAATTGCTGTCCTTTTGCCCGGTGCACAAGGACGGCTCAAGGCCTACACCTACACCCAAAGGGACAGATGAGAGAGTTCTGCACTGCCAGCTAGAGAGAAGTTTATTGAGGGGATGGTATGACAAGACTGCGTATAATGTAGCCGATTTGCGACTGCTAGCAGCAAATATCTCCACCGGCCGGTGAGGGGACACTGGATGGGGAGGGCTCTGAGTTACCACAGTGAATTCTTTCCAAAGTGTCTGGCTGGTGGGTCTGGCCCACATGTTCAGGGTCTAACTGATCGCCGTATTTGAGATCAGGAAGGAATTTTCCTCCAGGTCAGATTGGCAGAGACCCTGGGTTTTTTTTCACCTTCCTCTGCAGCATGGGGCATGGGTCACCTGCAGGTTTAAACTAGTGTAAATGGAAGATTCTCTGTAACCTGAAGTCTTTAATCATGATTTGAAGACGTCAGTAACTCAGCTAGAGGTTAGGGGTCTATTACAGGAGTGGGTGAGGTTTTTTGGCTTGTAATGGGCAGAAGGGCAGACTAGATGATCATGATGGCCTTAAAGTCTATGAGTCTATGAATGCTGCCATGCTGGAGGGTGGCACTGTACCTGTAGCACCCAGGGATTGCTGGAGCAGTTATGCCCACCTGAGTGGCACAATTCCTCCAGGAGCTCCTGCTAGGACAGCATCTCTGCACCGCCCCCTCCTGTGAGCTCTGATGCAATGCAATAATAGAACCCTCCCTGGGTAGCTTGGTTAGGAGAAGGAGATAGAACCATGGAGAAATATTTGAAGGGAGTAAATCTCAAGTAGAAAGCACACTAAGCTCTGGTCTACATGGGGGGGGGGGTCGATCTAAGTTACGCAACTTCAGCTACGTGAATAACGTAGCTGAAGTCGACATACTTAGATCAACTTACCGTGGTGTCTTCACTGTGGTGAGTCGACTGCTGCTGCTCCCCGGTCGACTCTGCCTGTGCCTCTCGCGGTGCTGGAGTACAGGAGTCGACGGGAGAGCGCTCGGGGGTCGATATATCGCGTCTAGTCTAGACGCAATAAATCGATCCCCGCTGGATCGATCGCTGCCCGCCGATCTGGCGGGTAGTGTAGATATACCCTAAAAGAGGCCACAAGGAGTATAGTGCAGAGTACTAGGGTGAAATTGGGTTGAATATTAGGAGAAATATTGTCACAGTGAGAGATTAGACTGGAACAGTCTCCCAAAGGAAGTGGTAGAAGTCTGATCACTGAAATTATTTAAAGTGAGGGTGGACAGACCACTGGGGGATTTATTGTAGGGAAGGATTCTGCACTGGCCTGTGCGGGAAAGGGGGGGGATGGTCTCTTTCCCACATCTAGGGTTCTGTGGAAGCTGTGACTCCCCCGTCTTTAAACCCTTTCCCAGGCTGCTCTGACTGAGGATGGCAACCGGGCACCTCTCCTGTGGCTTCCCCCAACAAAGCACAAAGCACTGGGAAATGGCAGGATCCAAATGAATGTTTTAAGATGCACGTGGCTGGTAACAAAACAGCAAAAGACACAAGGAAGCATGGCCTGGCAGGGCTGCACTAGAGAGGCAAAGACATCCTCTCAATGGATATTGCAACACAGTAGGCAGGACACCTGCCCCACTCCAGACAGCTACTCTTGGAAGTGATGCTCATTTGGACACTGCTCAAAGGTAGCGCAACCAAGGGTCTCTGAGCTGTACTAAGAGATCCCCCATTCCATCCAGGGATCCAGCTCAGAGCTCCCTGTTCCTCCTCCCCACGCAGCTGCTTTGTAGCTCAGCATCACACTGACCAACTGTGCAGAGGAGAATCACAAGGCCCTGTGGTCTCAGGGGTCAGCTGACCAGAGGGATCACAAGAGAACAGCCCAATGCACTTTCTTACCCATGCCTGCGCGTCAGAGTGCCCTGCCTTTTCAGCACTCCCATCCTGGAGACCCAGACATCAAGGAAGCAAGCTCAGGTTTCAGATTCTGACCCACCACAGAATAGGAGTTTTAAGCTGTGTCCAGCTGCAAAGAGGTAGGCTGGACTGACTGCCGAGGCCTTTCTCCAGGAACTTCAGGGGTGGGGTTTGGCTATTTGTCCAGCCGCTTCGCCATGCAGCCAGCCCTCTCCAGGGAAGGGCTCCCAAAGATCAGGCACTCTTGAGTCAGGAGTGGAGAAGATCTCCTAAGAAGGGGTTCCCCAAGCCACAAACAGCTAAGCATTAGGTTTTGCTACTGACCAGTGAAATTTCCTCCAATGACGTAGGGTATGACCCCTCCGGGCCAGATTCTCTCTGCCCTGGATGTGGTTGCCCTGCGGATTCTGAGAGAGGAGCCCGCGGCTGAAAGAGGCAGGTCTTTACCCTCCTCCTCCGTCGGCCTCCTTGAGAGCATGGCGTTCCTCCTGCCATCTGCAAGACAAAAGTTGCAACACTGTTTAAATCCTCTTGCTTCCCAGGGCAGCCCCAAGGCAATACCCTGGCCTCGGTGCACACAAAACAGAACAAGCCAGACTGTTAATGTGAACCAGAAGCCACATCTAGGTCTGCCCTTGTTTTGTTCAGGGCTATCATAGAGCTAATTTATAGCAGATGGTCTTATCATTTAACCTTCCCCATCCTCATCCTCAATGCTAAAGCAGAAGGGGAATCGCCATTCTGCTGTTTCTTCACATTACAGCAATCTCACTGACAGGGACATTGAGTTAGAAGTTTGAGTAGAGATGGGACCAAACCAAAATCCCAGATCCGAACACCACCAGAGAGTTTGCCTCTAGACCCCAAATTGGCAGCTTGGGCTCCTGGCATTTTAGATGAATGTAAATTCCATTGCATTGCATCTCAGTCAGTCAAAGCACAGGGAGGCTGAACAATTACAATCATTAGGCCTTCCAGTGTAATCACAACTCTAGGGTCCTTCATATAAACTCATAACTATATCCTTGTCCTTTTGCCTGTGACTTTATTCCACTGTGAAGGCAGCTACTGATTTGGCGTGTACCCTCAATTAATCGACTCATCTTCATACTAACATGTTTAGAGACTGAAGTCTATTCCACAACATCTACATTTTTATAATGGTAAAAACATCCAAACCTACTTCTACTTAGAAGTGGAATCTGCTCTCCCAAAACGAAGGAGCAACCTCCAAAATTCTAAGCTGAATAGTTTTCACATGTAATTTTTCAGGCACTTGGGAGGATCTGTGAATTGGGCAGTTTCTGCCAGGAGGTTGCAGGTTTTCACCATGGAAAATGGAGAAATTAGATCCTCAGCATCAGTTACAAATCTGAGCACATTCAATCTCTTGTTTTGGTACAAAAAGAACAAAAAGTTAACAGGCGAAATGAGAAAATGTCTCCCCCTTACTTGCTAAACGGGCAACAATGTTAATTTCCATCTGCCTTGGTGCTGCTGCAAACACACTTGCTCCAGTTCTAACAGTGATTTATTAACTCTGAGGGACAGTCCCTGCAGATCCTCTTTCATTAATGACCCTCTGAGAGCACCTAGAAATGTGCCATTTACTGCACCACAGACAGCTTCCCTGCTGTTTTATTCCTCTGCCTTGTTTTAAAGAACACTCACACACAGGCTGTACGGCCCACAGAAATTTCCAACTGGTGAGTCTCACGATAGGTCTGCGTTGCTATGAAAGCATGGAATTGCAGCAGGTGTAGACACATCTGAGCTAGCTTTAATCTAGCTAGCTCAGGTACTGATAGCAGCGAAGCTGCAGCAGCATGGACTTCAGTGGGGGCTAGCTGCCCAGTGATTACCCAGGGTTCCAGTGGGGCTTGTACAATCCACGCTGAAGCCCGTGCTGCCCTGCTATTGGAACCTGAGCTGGCTACATTAAGGCTTGTGCAGGTAAGTCCACACCTCCTGCAGTCACATACCCCAGCTGAAGCCTGGACAGACCCTCAGTCCAGTACCCAGGGGACAAGCAGACCCATCACAAAGACAAGCCAGTGACATGACTCAAGCTAACCAATACCCCGGCTGACAGCATCAGC
The DNA here is from genome assembly GCF_002925995.2 of Terrapene triunguis. NCBI lineage: Eukaryota > Metazoa > Chordata > Testudines > Emydidae > Terrapene > Terrapene triunguis. Next base: position 5,464,563 of record NW_020664661.1, on the reverse strand, counting down.
GCTGAGGCTCAGGGCTGAATGAATGGGCCACTGACAACTCCATTTTCACCCTGGGATGGGGTGTCCATCCCACCTAGGCAGAGTAGGTTGTTAGGACAATTAACAACCTGGGGGAGAGCCAGAGACTGAAATACCAATTGATGGTGAAGCCCAGCTCAGCAGGGACAGGCTGAGCTTGTATACAGCCAGCAGGCTAAGAAAAGAAGGGGATGGCAGGGGAAGTAGTCTGCAGTCGCTCCCGGACAGAAGGGAGGTGAGTTCGGGGCTACAGAGGAGAGAAGAAGTAGTCTGCAGTTACTCCCTGAGAAGAGGACGTTCGGGCCCATGAACTCAGAGGCGGTCCAGAAGATAAAAAGGGAAATAGGAAGGCATCTAGGAAAGTAGCCCCATGGCCTGGGAGCTGGTTGCCAGGTGTAAGGTCCCTGGACTGGAACCCGGAGTAGTGGGCCAGCCTGGGTTCTTCTACCAGCTGCTGGAAAAGTGGCACTGGATCTGGCCTTGGCCCGGAAGCCTGACTGGGCTGGCAAGTGGGTTGCTAATCCAGTGGGACTCTGACACCCTGGAAAGGGAGGACTATGGTGAACTGGCTGGAGGGGTGAGTCATGAAGAAGGAGCACCCCGGGTCCCAGAGAAAGAAAGACCACAGGGCGAGGAACCGTTGGAAGGAGCATCAGATTGGTGGAGAGCAAATTCCAGAGGTGCCCGAAAGAGGCCCCACCACCGGTGAGTGAGCACCGTGTGACACACACCTGCAGACAGCCCCTGCAGATCAGGGCTGAGGCAGTAAAAGAAGCTTGCCCTGCTGTTGCCAGTGCCCTACTTGTCCAGGGGATAGTGGGAGAAATCGGCCTTTAGGGTTCTCCCTGTGGCACCTTACACCCCAACAAGGCACCACAGGATACTTCAACTTCGTAGATTTGTTACAAAACAAAGTGGTTGGTGGCCCCTTGTGCTCCCCCAGTCCCGCCCCATCCCAAAAGGAGCCAGACCCCTGCTGCGCACGGGTGGAGGGTCGGGAAAAGAGGGGAACAATGCTTTGGCAATGCCCCCTCTCCAATCCACAGGCACCAGATCCATACCCTTCTGCTCGCGCACCGTGGGGCGCAATCTGGGCTCACGGATCGCTTGAGTTTTGCTGAAGCTCCAGGCAGAGGTGCCTTTGTGCTGTTGTCAGCATCACTGCTGTTGTGGAGCCAGTTACCAACCTCACTTCCTGAATCAGTTACACACGCAGGGTTTGGGTTATTTTTAAAAGCCTCATTATAAAAATACTCAGAGCCTGCTGAGCCTTACTCTCCATGCAAGAGGGGTCCCCATGGCCCACCGTGATTAGCAGGGGCTGCAGACTGAGCCCCACTCCCATTCATCCTCCTGGCGGAGACGTGAAGCAGCAAATCAGCGCTGTCAAGGCTGAGCAGTGCTGCACAATGAGAAGGAAATTAAGGCAGAGCAGAGGGATGGAAGGATGAACTTTCAAACTCCCTGCCCACCTCCTGCAGGGCCCATGCTTGCTTGTCAAATGCCTTCCCTGAAGCTGCAGGTTGAGCGAGGACACAATGCCTGGAATTTGCCTTTTGTTCGGTTGCATTTGTCTGAAGGGGTCTCATGTGGCTGCAGAGGGGAGCAGGAGCGTCAGGCATTTTAGAAGCATAGGAACGGCCCATCCCAGAACCAGCCCATGGGCCAGCTAGTCAGACACTCTGGTTACTATAGGGGTCAATGCCAGGTGCTTCAGATGAAGGAGAAGCCACCTTCTCCTCTTGCCTTCTCACCCACCCCCGACACATGTACTTGTGCTCTACAGCATTATGGGCTAGACTGGGGGAGCCCTCTGCAGGTGCAAAGAGGGTGAGGGAGATGGAAGGAGACTAGCACTCAGGCCCTCAAAACCAGGCACATCTCACCATGCAAGGATGGGGGGACTCTGCAGCAGACAGTGGGTCTAGGAGCCCCATAGAGAAGAAGCAGGACAAGGGCCGGGTCATGGCTCATCCTCTCTGCACCAGCTGCCATCGAGGTAGGACCTTTAACAGGGTGCAGTGACACTCTCTGGGTGAAGTCCACGGGCAGCAGCTTGCAGCATTCAGATGGCTGCATGGTGTGGAAAGGGGAGAGAGGGCCCCATGGACACCTTCTCCCAGCCACCATTTCGCACCATCCTTGGCCTACCATAAAGCTTAGTGAATATGCACATGGACAATTACCACCATTCAAGCCAAGCTAGTTGCCTTTTTCCCCACTCTCCAGCCCAAGCCTGCAGTTTGTGGCACACGAGGAGTTCCATGGGACAGATTCTGTAGCTGTGCTCCTGTGTCGGCTGGGAGGCCACAGGGAGAGCAGCTGTAGGTGCTTTCCCCTCTCTAGAGATCCCAATGCACCTTGCTGGGGCAGCCCCAGGCTCAGACCCCATTGGCAGCTCCTGGTCCTTTCCCTGCTGGCAGCTCCGAGATTCTGCCCCGTCCTCTTCTATTTGTGGCAAGGCCCTAGAGGAGGCTGCCCTTCCTTCTCAACAACTATCTCAACAATGTCCCAACTCTTCCAGCAGAGAGCTGGGGCTGCTTGTGGAAGCGGTAGCAAGTGAGGCAGCACTGTGCGACCAGCAAGGACTACAGAGTTCGTGGCTTTAAGCAATGGTCCTCATATCTAGCCATCAATGTGAAGGGAAGTTCTTTCTGAGCCCAGTACATAGAATATTGGGGCTGGAAGAGACCTCAGGAAGTCATCTAGTCCAATCCCCTGCTCAAAGCAGGACCAACACCAACTAAATCATCCCAGCCAGGGCTTTGTCAAGCCGGGCCTTAAAAACCTCTAAGGATGTAGATTCCACCACCTCCCTCGGTAATCCATTCCAGTGCTTCACCACCCTTCTAATGAAATAGTGTTTCCTAATATCCAACCTAGACCACCTACATGCCACAAAGAATTAAGACAGAGGCTAAAAATGAGAGAGGCCCTATCTTTTGCCTAACGGCAGTGGCTGTTCTTATTCAGAGAAAAGAAC
>NW_020664661.1:5442821-5461162 GCF_002925995.2 Terrapene triunguis | reverse complement strand
CGTGGGCTACAACCCACTTCTTCGGATGCATCCGAAGAAGTGGGTTGTAGCCCACGAAAGCTTATGCTCTAATAAATTTGTTAGTCTCTAAGGTGCCACAAGTACTCCTGTTCTTTTTGCGGATAGAGACTAACACGGCTGCTACTCTGAAACCTGTCCTTATTCAGAGAGTTGTTGGCCCCAGAAAGGAAAAGCTCTATGTGGCTTTGAAAGCTTGTCTCTCTCACCAACAGAAATTGGTCCGATAAAAGACAGTATCTCACCCACTTTGTCTCTCTAATATCCTGGGAACAACATGGCTTTGACAACACTGCAAATTCTAGTCTGGACAGTTATAGGAGTCCACCTCCCTAAAGTTCCTCCTGCAGTCTCAACTGAGTATAGCTTCCTTCTTTACTTTCTGTCTTGAAATGAGTAAATGTCTCTGTGAGCTGTTAGCTGCCACAGCCACCCCAGAAGTGGCAGCATTTCAGTGGTGATGTGAAGAGATTCCTCGTATGCTGACTGTAGCTCATGAAGTGCTTTGGGATAAGAGGAGCTGTTAAATGGTCCCTGCTGCTTGTGTACACACACTTTATGTTCTAGCCTCAGGTGTCTAGATATGGACAGTTTGTCAGAAAGGTTGAGCTCAGTTTTAAACATGAGTATCTGCACCGGTGTGTCTCAAATGGGAAGTAGGTGGAAAGACCAGTAACACTATGCAGCCTTCTGGATAACAAGGCCCTACACAATATCCATGAACTGCTCTTCCTTGAGTTAGTGAATTTAATCCTGAGGCCAGATGGCAAACACTGGGTAGGTCAGCAGGAGCTATTCTGAAGCTACATGGTCCAGGGGACCAAGCACTGGACTAGAAACCAGGTGCTCCTGAGTTCTAATCCGTGGACTTGGTATGTGGCCCCGGATGTTGCTTGAGCTCTCTGCCTCAGTTTCTCCCCTGTAAAGTGGGAAGAATGATTTGTAAATGCAAAGCATGTAGCACCTGTAGGAATTACACCAGCCCCAGAGACTGATGTCCTGTATTTATCCACAAATCAGGTACAGTCTAGGCAGTGGTAGCTCCCTCTTTTTGCTCTTATTAGTGTTTGAACTCTGACCTAGGGAGGGAACCAGTCACTGACACAGCTCCTGCAAGCGAGAAGACTCATATCCCTGCTTCACAACATGGTGCATGTCCCCAGTTTTTGGAGCTTTTGGAGAGGGGCAAAGAGTCTCACAAGCACCCACCCAGCCAGTGCACCCTCATTGAACTATACTGGACCAAACCCACCCCTGCTGAACCTCCACCCAGGTACAAGAAGGTGCGTCAGGGATACAGCTGGTCCGATCAGTGCAAGCACACATACACAGGACAAAACATTCTTTTACAGTGGATAAAAAAGGAAATAAAAGATACCCAAAGGTCTGGGCGGGGCACCACATTACCCTTTTTAACTTTTTTGCTACTACGACTGGTTGCCGTGGTGTTCTGGCTGGGCCCGGCAGACTGCTCCCCTAGGCCACCTGTAAAGAGAGGAGAGAGAGAGAGAGAGAGCCCATTGTGAGCAGGCAGGGAGAGCAGACGCACCAAAAGGACGACAACGCACATCGAATTCTCAGTGCGATCCCTGGAAGGGGACCTGCCATGGGGATGGAAAGTGATCGCTCTCCTTCCGGGTGTGGGACCTGGTGGGTAGCGCATAGGACTGGGGCTCTGCCATTAGCCTGCTCTGTGATCATGGGCAAGTGACATCACCTCTCTGCACCCCAGTTTGTAATGGGGAGACTTACCATCTTTGTAACGTGATGTGTGAATGGAAAGCGCTATATCTGAGCCAGACATTCATTATGGTGGCTATTAAATACAATAATAAAAGGCACGGGCATGATAAAGAAATAAGCCACTTATCATTCCTGGTCACTCAATTAATTGATTTCTACCTAAGATGGATCTGCCCCCACTTGAAAACAACAATCCTTCTAGGTGTTATTACAATACTGAATATAAAGAACTGCACAATTCCACTTTATTTCTTGCAGTTCAGTCAGAGCCAAATTCCCTGTCTACTTCCAATACTTGCAAATCCCGCAAGGTCTCACAACCAGAGGCAGGAGCGCCGCCAGCTTTTCTGCCGCCCTAGGCGGCAGAAGGTCCCGCCCTGAAATGCTGCCCCCCACAGAGGCAGCGGAAGGTCCCGCCGCCGAAATACCGCTGCAGTCGCCGCCCCCCAAATTGTAGTGCCCTAGGCGACCACGTAGGTCGCCTAATGGGTTGCACCAGCCCTGACCAGAGGAGAGGCTGTCCCTTAGCTCAGACACTGAAACTACACTGGTCAGTTTCACTGTGTTTTTTCCCATTAGCCCAGCATCACTGCCTGGCTTTCCCGCACTAGATCAGCATTGGTGCTGCCCTTCTGTGCTAGAAAGTGACACAAAAAACTTGCATCATGGGACTGCATGCTTCTGTCTCAAAGGACTCCAGAATGAAACTGCTCAGTTTACAAGCTAAAGCCAGCCCTGCAAACTAAGCTGGTGCTCTGAGAGCCAAGCTGAGATCTTCCCCACTCATGCGATATTGCCAGTAATTAAGGTTTCAGATTGTGTCCACGGTGACACCTGTGCAACCCCAGTACCCTCAGACTAGGTTCACAGTGATGCTAGGTGTAACTGGATTAGAACTTGGTAAACAATTTGGCTGATAATGCATGAGAAGGAACAGAATCCAGCTCCTGCTTTCTCCTGCCTGTGCTGGTTCTACAGGGCTAAAAGGTAAAACACAGTAAAAACGTGTCACCAAAGTATTTTTCTGAATACATACAGGCAGGTGCTCTGTTGTAAAGAGGTGCCATTTTTATGTAAGCAATTTTCAGAACTGTCCCTGTATAGCCCCCAAATTGTGTCCTATTTCATAACTGAACTTTTCTCGTCACAGTACACGTCGTAACTCGCCTCTCTTCCCCATCTGACTGGGAGGCCAAAGCTATTAGTCCGCCTCTCTTTAAGAGGCCACTTCTGGGCTTATTTCAGGCAAAGCATGATAGATAATTACAAGTCAGCAAAACCAACAAAACCAGAACTAAATAAGGCAAATACCCGAAATGTCAAAATGGGTTAAAAGTAGAGGAATTCGCTCAATGTGTTTTGATCTTTTTTAGCTTCTTAAAACAGACCCAAAAATGTTGAGTGCTTAATGATCTTTGGTGCCCAACGTGAGACCCATTAAAGGGGCCTGATTTTTCAGAGGGTGGGTGTCAGAGGGTGGGTTATCTCAAGTTGAGTACCCCAAAAATCATTATGTACTCTTGAGAAATTTTGGCCTAACTGTTGATCCGAGTTTCGGAATGTGGGACCAGGACATTCTAGTAAGACCCTTCACATTTGAAAATAGGCCTTTTTGTCATGGAGGACACAGTGCTACTTAGATTGTCAGAGCTTTTGGGGCAGGGGCTGTCTTTTGTTTTGTGTCGGTACAGTGCCTAGCGCAACGGGGTCCGGGGCCGGGACTGAGGTCCATTACCCACGATACAGGAATACAGATATATAATAATAATAATGCTGGCTCCATTTATATAGCACATACCCCAGCCTCCCAGTGTTACAGAGGTTCCAATCTACAGATCAGAGATGCCAAATCCATCCTTCTCCCTCTGGCTGTACCATAGAGCAGTGAAAGCTCCTGTGACAGCTAAGGACTGAGGGATATTCCCAGTGTCCTGTCTGTCCCTCAGTATAAGCGTGACTACTGGGCGGTATAAGCGTGACTACTGGGTAGTACCAGCAGCTCGGGGAGCATGCGGGAACAGAGCGAGAATGCTCACGGGGTGGGAGAAGACTCCAAAAGGAAATCCAAGAGGAGAGCAGCAGAACACGGACCCTGGACTTCAGAAAGACAAACTGACTCCTGCAGGGAACTGATGGGCAGGATCCCCTGGGAGGCTAATATGAGGGGGCAAGGAGTCCAGGTGAGCTGGTTGTATTTTAAAGAAGCTTTATTGAGGGCGTAGGAACAAACCATCCCAACGTGCAGAAAGATAGCAAATATGGCAGGCAACCAGCTTGGCTTAACAGAGAAATCTTCGGTGAGCTTAAACACAAAAAGGAAGCTTACAAGAAGTGGAAACTTGGACAGATGACTAGGGAGGAGTATAAAAATATTGCTCAAGCATGCAAGGGTGTAATCAGGAAGGCCAAATCACAATTGGAGTTGCAGCTAGCAAGGGATGTGAAGGGTAACAAGAAGGGTTTCTACATGTATGTTAGCAACAAGAAGGTGGTCAGGGAAAGTGTGGGACCCTTACTGAATGGGGGAGGCAACCTAGTGACAGATGATGTGGAAAAAGCTGAAATACTCGATGCTTTTTTTGCCTCAGTCTTCACAAACAAGATCAGCTCCCAGACTGCTGCACTAGGCAGCACAGTATGGGGAGGAGATGAACAGTCCTCAGTGGCAAAAGAACAGGTTAAGGACTATTTAGAAAAGCTGAACATGCAGAAGTCCATGGGACCGGATTCAACCCATCCGAGGGTGCTGAGGGAGTTGGCTGATGTGATTGCAGAGCCATTGGCCACTATCTTTGAAAACTCGTGGCGATTGGGGGAGGAGCCAAACAATTAGAAAAAGGCAAACATAGTGCCCAACTTTAAAAAAGGGAAGAAGGAGAATCCAGGGAACTACAATCCCTCACCTCAATCCCCGGAAAAATCATGGAGCAGGTCCTCAAAGAATCCATTTTGAAGCACTTGGAGGAGAGGAAGGTGATCAGGAACAGTCAACATGGATTCACCAAGGGAAAGTCATGCCTGACCAACCAGATAGCCTTCTATGATTAGATAACTGGTTCTGTGGATATGGGGAAAGCGGTGGACATGATATACCTTGACTTTAGCAAAGCTTTTGATATGGGGTCTCCCACAGTATTCTTGCCAGCAAGTTAAAGCAGTATGGATTGGATGAATGGACTATAAGGTGGATAGAAAACTGGCTAGATCGTTGGGCTCAACCGGTAGTGATGAATGGCTCAATGTCTAGTTGGCAGCTGGTATCAAGTGGAGTGCCCCAGGGGTCTGTCCTGGGGCCAGTTTTGCTTAACATCTTCATTAATGATCTGGATTGCACCCTCAGCAAGCTCGCAGATGACACTAAGCTGGGGGGAGAGGTAGATACGCTGGAGGGTAGGGATAGGGTCCAGAGTGACCTAGACAAATTGGAGGATTGGGCCAGAAGAAATCTGATGAAGTTCAACAAGGACAAGTGCAGAGTCCTGCACTTAGGACGGAAGAATCCCATCCACCGCTACAGGCTGGAGACCGACTGGCTAAGCGGCAGTTCAGCAGAAAAGGACCTGGGGATTACAGTGGACGAGAAGCTGGATATGAGTCAACAGTGTGCCCTTGTTGCCAAGAAGGCTAACGGTATATTGGGCTGCATTAGTAGGAGCATTGCTAGCAGATTGAGGGAAGTGGTTATTCCCCTCTATTCAGCACTGGTGAGGCCACATCTGGAGTAGTGTGTCCAGTTTTGGGCCCCCCACTACAGAAAGGATGTGGGCAAATTGGAAAGTGTCCAGCGGAGGGCAACGAAAATTATTAGGGGGCTGGGGCACATGACTTATGAGGAGAGGCTGAGGGAACTGGGCTTGTTTAGTCTGTAGAAGAGAAAAGTGAGGGGGGATTTGATAGCAGCCTTCAACTACCTGAAGGTGGGGTTCAAAAGAGGATGGAGCACGGATGTTCTCAGTGGTGGCAGATGACAGAACAAGGAGCAATGGTTTCAAGTTGCAGTGGGGGAGGTCTAGGTTGGATATGAGGAAAAACTATTTCACTAGGAGGATGGGGAAACACTGAAATGGGTTACCTAGGGAGGTGGTGGAATCTCCATCCTTAGAGGCTTTTAAGGCCCAGCTTGAGAAAGCCCTGGCTGGGATGATTTAGTTGGGGTTGGTCCTGCTTTGAGCAGAGGGGTGGACTAGATGACCTCCTGAGGTCTCTTCCAACCCTAATCTTCTATGAAAGAGGGATGGGAGAACTGCGGGGAAGGAAAGAAGCATGGAGAACAGGCAGTGACATAGCTACAATGGTGTAGTCACACCAGGACCCACGAGGTTATGAGGGACCAACCAGCAGAGGCCGCTCTACCTATAGGCAGACTAGGCAGCTACATAGGGTGGCAAATTTTTGAGGGGTGGCAGATTTTGGGACCTCTCCCCAGTCCCTCCATGGGCAGCAGTGGGGGATGAGGCTGATGGGGCTGCCTGGGAGAGGGGGCGGCCATCAGCCAAGGAGCAGGAAGGGCCCCCAGCTGGGTTGCTGGGGAAGCGGTCCCTCCCCAGCTGCTCCCTGCCCCTGGCATGGGTAAAATTGCAGTCACAGCTCAGGCCTACTCCTAGCAGCTCCACCAGGTCTTCTGCTCCCCACACAGGCCCCAGCCACTACCCTGGATTGCACCGAGGCCTACGCTTCAACAGCAAGGAGCTCATCTGGAAAGGCAGGGGGGGACAGGTTGGGTTGGGTGCGGGGGTTGCTGGGGGCCAGGGTAGAGGGGCAGGGGACCAGAATCGGGAAGGGGGCACTTAGCCTATGCTTCCACCAGAGCACTCTGGGGTCTTGTTAAGCCATGGACAACAGGGGGTGAGTCAGATAAGTGACCCAAAGAACACACATCACACTAGTGCAGCCATCTCTTATGCAGGTTTATCCCCATTCCCCAGCAGCAGAGCATGAGCTGCGAGCACCAGAAAGCACAGAGGAAAAGACACAGCGCTTAGAAACATGGGCAGTAAACCACACACTGATTCAATTTGGGAAAGCCTCAGCTCAGTGCATCTTGGGAAAGATGTTTTGAGTTCAGTGGGAAGAAGGCACCTGGAGACCAGAAGTGCTGAATAGACCTGGGGTGAGTGTGGCTGACCCAGCATGCAGCAGTCTGCAATGTGGTATGACAGCAAAAAAAAGGCTTGTGTGATTTTTGGGCTCCAGACAGACACTGAGCTCCCCCATAGGTGGCTTTGGCATTGTGTCCAGTTCTGGGCACCTCATTACCAGAAGGATCTTGACAAACACATGGGAGTTCAGAGGAGAGAAACAAATGATCTGAAGAGTGTAAAGACCAAGAGAGGGGAGGAATCTTATGTTCATGTCATACAAAACAGAAAAGTTAGATAAGAATATAAAATACTCTTGCTCGAAGATTGCAGCGTAACACAACTTTATTTCTTAGAATTCAGAACCCTACCACATTAATAACCCAAAATCAGAATGAGACAAAGCAGGCTGCTCCCTAAAACACAAGCATAACTCACTCCACCTTACTCTAGGTTGCCTTTCTGCAGCTGACTCAGCTAGACCCAGATCACATGCTTCCCTACAGATCCCTAGCCTGCCAGCGGGACTAGGTAACCCCTTACCACTTAAAGTAATAGCTTGTAATTTCTAACACAATTTTCCATACACCACCAAATCTATTATTTGTATTACAGTAGCTCCTAGGGCTCCTTGTGCAAACATAATGAGACAACCCCTTACCCAGTCAACTCACAATCTAAATAAACACAACAAAGAGTGGGGAACAGGATGTAACATTCAAGCAGAGCAATGGTTTGCAAATGCCATATGTGGCACCATTTCTTTCTTTTTTTTTTTTTTTTTTTTTTGCAGGAGGAGCTAAATTTTATTAGAGTTGATAGGAGGGGATTAGACAGACAAAGGGAGGGAGGGGGGCACACTGCAGGAGCAGTGGGGGGATGCTGAAAGACTAGGGCAGGGGAGAAGAGGGAGGGGAGCACAGAGGGCAGGTGAAGTGAGAAGGAAGGGTTGTAGCAATCAGCTTGTTAGTTACACATTTTTAGATGGCTTTGGATTTTGCTAAATTGTATAACTATGAACCATACTCCCAGCATGCCTTGCATGGATGTAAAGCTTTACTGTGAAAACTTATTAGCAGGTGGATAGTACGTACCCTCTGCTGTTTGAATGTGCAGAATCTGTTAGAAGATATAAATATAAACAGTGTGCTAGGTATGGCTGGTTATCTTTGAGATAATTGGTATCAGTGTCTTTAATTAGATAAGATGCTAGAAATACTGGGTGCAGATTATCTTTGTACTCTGAACAACAGGCATGGAACTAAATAAAGAAAAGGGATGAAAGGTATGCATTCACAAGGTGAAATCTGGGAAATTTTCTATTTGTTGTACACAAATGAGGTATAAAAGAAAAACAACTTGACGTCACTTCTTGGAAGTGAAGATTCTGAATATCTGGAGAACACATGTGCAGCTTTGGGCAACGTATGAATCTCTCTGTTTGTGCTGATTTCTCTGTGTTTAATCAGCAGATTGTGCTAGGTTATCTGAGCTGAGTTACATCTGACATCAATAAAATAACTGACCCCTCAGCAAGCCACCTGATATAACCAGTGCCCACCAGCCTCTGCTGTAGTCCTTGCTGAGACTTCTCCTCTGTCTGCTCCCACCAGCTTGAGAATTTCTCTGGATGCTGGGGCTGGAATTTCTTCCCCCAACCCGACATGATTTGACATAGGCGGTACATGTCTCTTAGTGTGACCAGCCCTGGGCCCCATCTTTCCTTTTCCCCAATGCTGCAATATCTGAATTCACCAGGATAGGACAAAGGGGTCTGACTAGAAGCAGTGGGATGAAAGGGGGGACACTGACCACCAGGAAAAGCTTCCTGGCAGGGAGATGCATTATGGTGTGGAATTGTTTCCTAAGGGAAGTGGTGGAAGCTCCATCGTTTGGGACACTTACCATTCAGTTGGACAAAAGTCACTACATGTGTGAGCTAGTGTAAACCTGGATTGACAAGATGGGCTGCTTGGGACCTAATCGCTCACTTACAGCTATGATGGCCAATCTGAAAATTTCCCTTTGTTCCATTTCATCTTGCTACTTATTACATCCACTAAAATCGTCTCAACACAGCTCTTCTGACTAGCTGAATTTGACATCCTTAGGATTTCTTTCCCCCAACATAAGAGCCCAGTGTCCGGTCTTCCGACAGTGGCCAATACCAGGTGCCTCAGAAGGAATGAACAGAACAGGTAATCATCAAGTGATCCATCCCATCGCCCATTCCCAGCTTCTGGCAAACAGAGACTCGGGATACCCTCCATGCCCATCCTGGCTAATAACCATTGATGGACCTATCCTCCATGAATTTATCTAGTTCTTTTTTGAACCCTGTTATAGTCTTAGCCTTCACAACATCCTCTGGCAAAGAGTTCCACAGGTTGACTCTGCGTTGTGTGAAGAAATACTTCCTTTTATTTGTTTTAAACCTGCTGCCTATTAATTTCATTGGGTGGCCCCTAGTTCTTGTGTTATGAGAAGGAGTAAATAACACTTCCTTGTTTACTTTCTTCACACCAGTCATGATTTTATAGACCTCTATCATACCCCCGCTTAGTCATCTCTATTCCAAGCTGAAAAGTCCCAAGTCTTTTTAATCTCTCCTTATACAGAAGCTACTCCATACCCCTAATCATACTATTCATTACAGAGCATCAGTCATATTTAAAGGACAGTGTTCAGATGTTAACGCGGAGTTCTTATGGCCTGGGGATCTTTGCTGGAGTGGAAAATAATTTTGTATTTATAAATAAAAAGCAGCTTGCTTCCAGAGTCATGAACAGATTGCTTCTTAATTGAATTTGGGAGGTGAATTATATGGTGAATTAGAAAAAAAGAACAACTCTGCATTTAGTGAATTGTTCCCCTAGAAGGGGGCCGTGTGGGATTGAATTGCAAATGATGGCACCAAGCATTACAGCCGGCACCCCCTCCATCCCAGGCTGCTGACCTCTGCCGTGTTTCAGCCATCACTGGAACAGGCTTCTTTTCAGAGCTACAATTGCATTCTTTCCCAGAGATCAGTGCAAGCCTTGGTTTCGTGTGCAAAAGAGATGTTTGAATAAACTACTGAGCCTAATGAAATCTACAAGCTCTTTGCGTATTTTCTTTCATTGTCGCCAGTGAAAAGGGGGATGATTACACAAAGGCTAAATATGGTTGCGGTGATACACCAGATATTTTCAAACATTATTAATCTTGCCACCACAGCCACGGAACACCCACAATCCTGCCTAAACAGATGGATGGTTTTATTGACATGCCAACTTTGGAAGACCACATCCTAGATTTTTGGGGCTCTTAGGCCTTACCTCAACTTGGTATCTAAACACCTTCCAGAGGTTCATTAAGCAATGTGATGCCCCTTCTCTGTTCTTCTCCCCAGGGGAAGATAAAACATGATTTTGGAGAGAGAGAAAGAGAGAGAGAGAGAGAGAGAGAGAGGTAAATTATGGGTTTTTATTAGTGAAGGTGAGGTCTAAGAAATGCACCTTTCATTTGGAACAGAAAGTGTAATGGTTCAAGGTGATTCTTGATTCCTGTGGCAGAGAGAGTTCCACAGTCACTCTTGCCAGCCCACTGAGAAGGTAAAAATGAGCGTTACCTTCGTGATGGACTATCCCCAGGAGTGCCGGAAGCTTTTCTGCCGCCCTAGGCGGCGGAAGGTCCCACCCCGAAATGCCGCCCCCACACAGAGGCGGCGGAAGGTCCCGCCACCAAAATACCGTCGCGGTCGCCGCCCCCCAAATTGTACCACCCTAGGCCACCGCCTAGGTTGCCTAATGGGTTGCACCGGCCCTGACTATCCCATTGTGCCAGAGGAGCAGAGTTGCTGATGGCAATTATAGTTCCAGAGTATGAAGTGATCACGTACATATTTCGGCCCAGTATAATTAAGAATGCTGAAGAGGAGGATGGAGATCTTGAATCTGGCGCAACGTTCTATCGGAAGCCAGTATAGCAAGTGGAGGAAAGGTTTATGCTTGCAGTAACCTGTGCATTATGTATTGGCTGTATGTGTCTCATGGCTGATTTCTCACACCTAGATAGATTGCATTGCTGTAGTCCAACTGAGATGTAACAAAGGCATGTGTTATCAAGACCAGGTCAGTATCCACAAAGATGGGACGCAGCCTGCTAGCCAGCAGTGAGAGCTTAACTTTGGTGAGGAGTCCAGGAGAACTCCTAGATTGCAGCCTGGCTCTACTAGCTGTGGTGTGCATCTTCAACATGTGCAGAAGGCACTACAGCTGCAATCCCTCGGTGTTGTCCTCTGCTAGACAGCTTTAAGCAGATCTTCCTAGTCCATTCCATAGTTCTGATCTCAGCCAGTCACTGGGTTAGCCAGATGGCTTTAGCATCCTTGTGTGTTGTGAAGGATATCTGGAGCTGAGTGCCAGCTGTGGTTGGTGTTTGGGCCAAAAAATCTCACTGGTTCTCCTAGTGGTTGAGTGTAATGTCGAAAAAAACTGGACAGAGACCTGATCCTTGGGGAACCTGCAAATGAGGGGTCTGTGGCAGCAGAAGTCTAGGTTCCCATCACTATGTTCTAGTTTTTTGTTTTTAAAGGAGAGGAAAAAGGAAGTTTATAAAAATTGGGGGGGGGGGGAGTAAAGAACTGGTTAGAGCAAAGCCAGAAATCATGACGGTGACATTGCTCCTGAAGTGGTGGGAGGCCTGGAAAGGAGCACCTGCACAGTCTACCATAGCAGGGCTAGGAGCTGTGCAGATGGTCTCTGAGCCAATTCCCATCAAGTCCTCCTTAGCCGAAGAAGGGCACTGAGTGACTGATACAGGATCCGAGGGAGAAGTAGAAGGACAAGGGGACGCCCCCCACCCCTTTTGCAGTAGCCTCTCAGAACCCGCCATCTTCTCCTTCCTCACATGAACACTGATGGTCCTTCAAAAATTGCTCCAATAGGACAGTCATGGCATTCACGAGATAAACGTGTCTTCCCTGGCTCCTCTCCTAGGCTGAGAAATCAGCCCAAAGATGTGACTGTACCAACACAGCCATTTTTGAGTGGATTCGCTGTTCACAGCATCCAACATGACTGCTGGCATTATGGGTAGATCCTGTCTACAGCAGATATGAAGCTTAATGCCCTTTATTGATCCAAGTGCTGCCTAAGTGCACATAACTGGAGCCAAGTCGTCCAATGACTGTTCTTTCTATTGATCAGGGAGATGTGATACTCATATAGCATCACTCCCTCACCAGCTGTATAGTCAATACAACAAGACTTCCTGGTTCAGAGTATTGGGTAACATGCCAGAGAGTTCTAGAGGACAGGGATCTCCTAGATCGATCAATCTCCAGCATCACACATGAAAGGAGACACTTCACTTCCCAGAGACGTGTCCAATTTCACCTGAGGCACCTTTAGCTGAGTTGCCATGGCTACCCATCTCCCCCATTCAGCATTTCAAAGAGTGACAGCACTCACCGTCTAAGGTTCTATCTGCTTTCTTGGGAGGACCTGACTAGTAGCAGCAGAAGTGCCCTAAATGTGGGGCGGGGGGCATAAGCACCTGAACCATGGCCCCACCTTCGTGCTGCCCCTTCCCTCCGAGGCCCCACCCTCGCATTGCCCCTTCCCCCTGAGGCCCCGCCCCTACACCACCCCTTTAGGTTGCCAACTTATTAATTGCATAAAACTGAACACCCTAGTCCCGCCCCCTGCTCCACCCCTTCCCTGAGGCCCAGCCCCTTTTCTGAGACTCCACCCCTACTCACTCCAGGCCCCTCTCTCTTCCCCATCCTCACTCACTTTCACTGGGCCGGGGGAAGAGGTTGGGGTGCTGGAGGGGGTGAGGGCTCCAGCTGGGAGTGAGGGCTTTGGGGTAGGGCTAGGGATGTTGGGGTTCAGGAGGGGGGCTCCAGGCTGGGGCCAAAAGGTTTGGAATGCAGGAGTGGGCTCAGGGCTGGGGCAGGGGCAGGGGGTTGAGGTGCGGGAGGGGGCGCAGGCTCTGACTGGGAGTGTGAGCTCTGGGGTGGGGCCAGGGATGAAGCATTTGGGGTGCAAGAGGGGGCTCAGGGCTGGGGTAGGGGTTCTAGGAGGGAGTTTGGGTGAGGGAGGGGGTTCCAACCTGGGGCAAGGGGTTGGGATAAGGGTGGGGGATGCAGGGTCTAGGAGGGAGTTAGGGTGCAGGAGGGGGTTCCAACCTGGGGCACAAGTTTTGGGGTGCAGGCTCCAGCTGGGCGGCGCTTACCTCAGGTGTCTCCCGGTCGGTGGTGCAGCAGGGCTAAGGCAGGCTCTCTGCCTGCCCTGGCTCCGCGCTGCTCCCGGAAGCCTCCGCACCACGTCCCTGCAGCCCCTAGGCGGAGGGGCCAGGGTGCTCTGCACGCCTGGCCAATGGGAGCTGCAGAACTGGGGGTGGGGGCAGCACATGTTGCTTCCCTGATTGCCTCTGCACCTAGGGGGCGGCCATGCCGGATGCTTCCAGGGAGCTGCGCAGAGCCAGGGCATGCAGGGAGCCTGCCTTAGCCCCACTGTGCCGCCGACTTGACTTTTAACGGCCCAGTCAGTGGTGCTGAGCAGAGCCGCCAGGGTCCCATTTTGACCACGCGTTCCGGTAGAAAACCAGACACCTGGCAACTCTATGCCCCTTCCCGCCGAGGCCCTGCCCCTACGCCACTCCTTCCCTTTAAAAGTGGGGGGCCATGGACCCCTGTCCCCCCCGGACCTGACTGAACACCATTGTCCCAGACATAGTTAAAACACAGGGCAGTTCTGCCATGCAGAGGTAACCATAGAAGTGTTTAGGCCTGTTACTGAATCATGCTTCAGCCTTGGACACGAGGGTTGTTTGGGAACATGCACCAAATGCAGAGATATGAACCACATTTGGAATTAAAGGACTAAGCTAGTTACCACCGGTGTTCTAAAAATCAGTTCCTCAGCTAAGCATATGGGACACGGAAAATCAAAGGGAATATTAAGAGGGCTATAGATTAATTTAATAGCATCATCAATGAAAGTTTCACTGTGGATTATGCCCAATAGAGTCCCCCGCACCCTCCACCCCCCGGTACTTCTAAAGCATCCCCCTGGGGCTTCCTGATTTCCGGAGATCACTGAGGACAGACTTCACTGTAATTCATAAATCCAAAAAAATCTGTGGCTTACAATACAACCAGGCCCTCTCCTCCAGTCCCACCGCATCTGATTCAGATGGGAAGCCCCCATTTAGCCACTGCTGCCAAGTCCTGAGAAGCACCTGGCATGTTATTTTGTTGGACATGAAGTGAAGCGCTCTCAGAGTGAGCCTATCTCCCCCATATTCTGGACTGTCCCTTAGCACACTGGTTTCCAAACATTTTACTAAGGTGACCCACCAAGTACATTTTGTCTTTTTTTGGGGGACCCGCCATTGCATATATACTGGATAGCTATCTACTATTGCCAGCTAGGAGCTGTCATATAGGGCTGCAGAGTGCCATTTAAAGTGGGGGGCTTCCATCTCTCTCCCCTTCCTTCCCCTCCCCTGGCCCCCAGACTCCCTGCTTGACTCCCCCAAGTCCCTGTGCTCAGTTGCTGACTGTGCTTGCTGGTTCCGGCTGCTTCCTGCACGCTGCTGCGGCCTGGAACCCACTCCCCACACCGCTGCCTGCAGCCCCACCCCAGCGGAAGTGAGAGTGTGGGGGAGAGCCATTCCAGGGCACTGGAGGGGTGGGGGAAGGGAGCGACATGAGGGAGAGTGACAGATGACCCACCTAGACCCTTGCCATAACCCACTGCTGGGTTGGGACCCACTGTGCAGGAAACACTGCCTTGGCATGTTACTCCATCTGCCTCGCCTGTTTGTCTGCTTCTCCCACAACCAGTTTCATGCTTCTCTCCTCTCCACACAGCACCCTCTCAGAACTGAGCCATCAAGCCATTAACTCTCTCCTCCCTCAGATTCCATTTCTGTCATGATTCCTCCAACAAATTAGCCAACCACTAACATCAGGGTCAACAGACAGTTGGAGACAATCAATTTGTAAGCATAATAGGGTGATAAGTAATAGCCAACATGAATTTGACAAGAACCAATCATGCCAAACCAATCTAATTTCCTTCTTTGACAGGGTCACTGGCCTAGTGAAGGGTTGGGGATGCGGGAAGCTGTAGACATGATTTATCTTATTTTAGTAAGGCTTCTGACACTCTCCCACCTGACAGTCTTATAAGCAAGGCAGGGAAACATGGTCTAGATGAAATTACTATAAAGTGGGTGCACAGCTGGTTGAAAAAATGCACTCAAAGAGTAGTTATCAATGGGGTTCATTGTCAAATTGGGAGGCTGTATCTGGCGGGGTCTTGCAGGGGTTGGTCCTGGGTCTGGTACTATTCAATATTTTCATTAATGACTTAGATAATGGAGTGGAGAGTATGTGTAGGAACATAGGCCCACATTAGAGCTGGGCAAACTATGGTTTTCACTTGAGTTGGGATATTAGCATGGGCAATAGGCCCTAAGTATGTGGCCAAAAAGAATAAGATCATGAGAAAGAAGAGTTGTTATGTTAAACTTGTAGTGATCCTTCAAAATACCAGTGTTATCTTCCTTAAGATTTAGGCTAAAGTAATAGAGAAAGGAAAAAAAACATGGTTGATTGGGTACCAGGTGCAGTAATTGGCTATATAACTTTGTTCAACATACAGGTCTGTCACATCTTATGCGCATTTAACATGCGCAATTTCAACTTTACGCGGTCGGCAAAAAAAAACAAAAAAAAACAAGAGAGAAAAACAACAGTTTTAATACTATACCTGTAGTGCTGGCGATTTCGCCCGCCATTGAACTCAATGGGGTTTTGACTATACGCGGTTTTCGCTTTACGCGCTAACCGCGGAACGGAACCCCCGCGTAAGATGAGACAGACCTGTATTATAAAAAACTGCTTTGTCTGGCCTTATCTAGGTCCAATAATTGGCAATGATATCACTAAATTGTTAAAGGGCATAAAAAAGTAAACTTTTAAAGGATTCATCACTAATACCTGCCTGGCCAAGTTGGAGCTGGCCAGTATGAATCTAAATACACCTGGGTTTAGCTCTCTTTAGTCAAATGCTCATCAATGTTTTGTTACTGTTTGAATGCAGCAAATTGCTTATTATTGAGGCCTTTTAGATGTTTAGAGAAATTGTAGAAATATCATCCGGCCTTTAATAAAGGAATTTATGGTTAAATTGGTGTCGGTAATATCTTATAGTAATAACAATTCCAACCGTGTGCTTATAAAATCTGTGGATGACCCCACGCTGGAAGGGACTGCAAACACTTTGGAGGATTTGAATTCAAAAAGACCTTGATAAACTGGGGGATTGGTCTAAAATAAATAAACTGGAATATAATAAAGACAAGTGCAAAGTACTAAACTTAAGAAGGAAATATCAAATGTACAACTACAAAATAGGGAATAACTGACTAGGTGACAGTACTGCTGAAAAGGATCTTGGGGGTCACAGTGGATCACAAACTGACTATGAGCCAACAAAGTGATGGCTGTTTAGTCTTCAGAAAAGAAGACTGAGCGGGGGCCATGATAACAGTCTTCAAATATGTTAAGGGCTGTTATAAAGAGGATCAGGATCATTTGTTGTCCCTGCCCACTGAAGGTAGGACAAGAAGTAATGGGCTTAATCTGCAGCAAGGGAGCTATAGGTTTGATATTAGGAAAAACTTTCTAACTCAAAGGGGAGTTAAGCTCCAGAACAGGCTTTCAAGGGAGGCTGTGGCATCCCCATCACGGGAGGTTTTTAAGAACAAGCTGGACAAAACACCTATCAGGGATGGTCTAGGTTCACTCAGTCCTGCTTCAGCACAAGGGGATGGACTACATGAGCTCTCGAGGTTCCTTCCAGCCCGACATTTCTATGATATTTATACAGGAGAAAAAAACAAAAAGACTGTTTAGTTATATTAACTGTTCAACCAAAGAAAGCTTGGGTTTGTTCTTATTAATTGTATTATGGTAGTATCTGCAATGTGCCAGCTCTCTTCCAAGCTTATAGTCCAGCCCTGAAAGAGCTCATTCTGTCCCCCACCCCAACCTTTGCTTCTTGTCATCTTACACAGAGCTCCTTCAGGTCTTCTTCAATTCCCATTCGTCTGCTCAGCTGCGACAATGAGGACCAATGAAGTCTTTCCACCACTTTCTGTCCTGTATCAGCTGTAACACTGCCTGCAATGACTCAAGAGCATAAGCACCAACCTTGGGGCAGACATAAAGGAAGCAGGAAACAGGGCACAAACCCCAAATTGTTTGAGAGTTCTATACTTAGATTTCACCAACCAATCATCAAGTGTAAACGCGTCAGGAACTATAACAGCCTTAACATGGAATCACAGGCAGTCCCCTGGATACTCTAATCTGTCTCACCACCCAGACGAGCTTACCTTTGTGATAGATGGTCTCTTACACCAAGCATCATAGCAATATTCAGGTTACTCCCAGACCCCAGGTCAATTGTACCTTAGATCTCACACCAAAGACAACACTCATAGCCAATCCTATAATTAACTATATAAAGGTTTTTTGAAATAGGAAAAGGAAATCAGAGTTATTTACAAGGTTAAAGCAGGTAAACAGATATACAAATGAGTTACAGCAGGGGTCGGCAACCTGCGGCACGCGTGCCAAACACGGCACGCGAGCTGATTTTGAGTGGCACACTGCCTGCCCGGTGAGAGGAGGAGGAGGAGGAGGAAGAGGAGGGGCCGGAAAGTGCCATGCTGGGGGAAGAAGCGGGGGAGGAGGGAAGCTTGGCTGCCGCAGGACCAAGCTTCTGCCTCCTGCCTCCGCAGGGGAGAGTGGTGGGCGGGGGTCCTGGCCCCCCGCCCCACTCAGCCCCCCTGCCCACCGCTCTCCCCTGCGAGGGCAGGAGGCAGAAACTTGGTCCTGCGGCAGCCAAGCTTCCCCCCTCCCCAGCTTCTTCCCACAGCTTGGTGAGTTCCGGCCCCTCCTCCTCCTCCCCCTCCCCGCCAGCGATGGCCTTTGCGAGGGGGAGGGGGAGCCGAGCCGAGCGGCAGCGTGCTTGCTGCTCCATAGAGCAGGCAGAGAGAGGTAGGGACAGAGCCTGGGGGAAGGGGGTGGGACAGGGCATATCCCTCCCAGCCCCCTGCCATGAGCTGCTCAGGGCAGGGGGCTGGGAGCACCCCCACGAGCCGAGCACCCCCAGCCTTCTACCCTGCACCTCCACACACCCCCAGCCCTCTGCCCTGACCTCGAGTCCCCCCCAACACCCAGCCTTCTGCCCTGCACCCCCACACCCACCAGCCTTCTGCCCTGACCCCTGAACCCCCCACATTCCAGCCTTCTGCCCTGCACCCCCACACCCACCAGCCTTCTGCCCTGACCCCTGAATCCCCCCACGCCCCCGGCCTTCTGCCCTGCACCTCCAAACACCCCCCAGCCCTCTGCCCTGACCTTGAGTCGCCCCCAACACCCAGCCTTCTGCCCTGCACCTCCACACACACCCCAGCCCTCTGCCCTGAACCCCCCCC
>NW_020664661.1:5402671-5442721 GCF_002925995.2 Terrapene triunguis | reverse complement strand
CACACACCCAGCCTTCTGCCCTGCACCCTCTGCCCTGACCCCTGAACCCACCCCCCAGGTCTGGGGTCCCACCTGCTGGCCCCTTGCCAGCTGGCATCCCGGCCACAGGCCCTGCTCAGCCCACTGCAGGCCTAGGTGAACAGAACCCCAGGCTGGAAGCGGGCTGAGCAGGCTGGCGGCGTAAGATCAGCATTTTAATTTAATTTTAAATGAAGCTTCTTAAACATTTTGAAAAACCTTGTTTACTTTACATACAACAATAGTTTAGTTATATAATATAGACTTAGAGAGAGACACCTTCTAAAAAACGTTAACATGTATTACCGGCACGCGAAATCTTAAATTAAAGTGAATAAATGAAGACTCGGCACACCACTTCTGAAAGGTTGCCTACCCCTGAGTTACAGTCTTAAGTTTTGAAAGGTAACAAAAGCTTCTATAATAAGCAATGCTATAGATCCTTTAGGGCTAATTCCCAGCCACTTAGCCTGGGTCTCTTGCTTATGCCTAGAAACACTTTGCCCCCTAGAGTCCAAGCTGCTAGTAATACCAAGTTCCTTCTGTTTGGGGTTTTTATCCCCCTCCTGCCATGTGCTTGGAGCTGCAAACTCAGCTGATGGGAGGTGCCTGCTTATGACTCATCTTCATAGGAAAGACAGCAGAACAACAAAAGTCTTTTGTCCTCTTGTTGATGGTATGTAGGGAAATTACAGATGCAACATCCAACACCAGTTCATCTGGTATCAACGGACCTTTCCTTTTGGGAAGGGCGTAACTCCTTCTGTTGAAGATCAGCACTTCACACTAGTTAATGTCTCTCTCCTGTCTGGTAATTTACACAGTCACAGAGGCTCACAATACAACTGCTCTAATATTACCTTACAATACGGGGACAGATATTATAAGTGAGATTAAAGCCAGCAGCAACTCACAAGCATTCAATAATGTCTAAGCACCAGACACATTCTTATAATTCTAGTACCTATTTTAACAATACTAATGCACAACTGACCCAGACAGACTCCAGCTATGGTTCAGCTGAGACATGGGAACGTTGGTATGAGCTGGCACCTGGCCTCCCAAAGTCAAACCAGCTTCACAGCTTCATTCATCTTTAAATCTTTTTTGTTCTGTCTTTTTTCACCATGTCTAATCCAGCGCATCCTCAGTCTTCCCCTATTTCTAGTTTCTTGCACTCTGGTATGTACTGCCATGTATGGTATCTTTTCTGGATCCATTTTTGACATGTGTCTAAACAACTGCAGTCATCTTTCTTCAGTCTTCAGTAACAGCGTTATTTCTTGCCATAGCTGTTTTTGTTTTTTTTATTTTCTGCAGTTTTGAAACTCCCAGTATTCCCCTCACCCAGTTCATTTCTGCAGTCCATATCTTTAGTTTGCCATCTTTCCTCATACTCCAGCATTCCGACCTGTACAGCAGTATCGGCATGACAACTCTCTCATATATGCTAATTTCCGTTATCAAAATGTCTTTAGATCTTGCAGAGTTTTCCAAATGCAGTAGCAGCTAGTTCAATTTTTCATTTTATGTCATCTTCATAATTCCCATTCTCCAATACCAGTCCTCCAAGAGAAATAAATGTTTCCATTTGTTCCAGTTCTGCATCTCCAACTTCGATCTTTATGTCTTCCTTGTTTTCCAATTGCAATAGTTTGTGTCTTCTCCATGCTGATCGTAAATCCAAATTTTCTGCTTTCCCAATTAATCCTGTCAATTATTCTTGGTAAATCCTCCTTAGTCACTGCTGGGAGGTCAATTTCATCTGCGAATCTAAGGTTATTCACTGTCCTCCCTCATAACATGACTCCTCCCATTTCATCTCTCAGTGCTACAACTATTACTGCTTCCAGTACCAAATAGAACAAATCTGGGGATATCATGCACTCGTGTCTCATTCCTACAGTCATCCTGCACCATTCTATCAGCTTCTTGTCTACTCTCACCACACCCATCCACCTGCTGTAGATGTTTTCTACCAGCTTGTTCAGTTTCTTGGGGATGCCATACATTCTCATCACTTGCCATAACCCTTTCTGCCAAATGCTATAAAAAACCCATTTGAAGTCTATTAAGTTGTTGTAGCAGCTTTGGTTGCCTTCTGTGCACTTCTCTGATATCTGTCTTATCGCTGATCTATTCTATTTCATCATGGTCTAAATCCACCCTGTTCCTCTGCAAGCTCCACTTCCTCTCCACTCTCCACTGCAACATCTTGTTGAATGCTTTTCCTGGAGCACACAGTAAGCTGAATCCTCTGCAGTTCTTGCACTCACTCTTGTTTCCTTTTTTTATAGATCAGAATTATCACCACTTTCCCCCATTCGCTTGTCCCTTGTTCTTGTTTGTAGAGGGAGGGATAGCTCAGTGGTTTGAGCATTGGCCTGCTAAACCCAGGGTTGTGAGTTCAATCCTTGAGGGGGCCACTCAGGGATCTGGGGCAAAATCAGTACTTGGTCCTGCTAGTGAAGGCAGGGGGCTGGACTTGATGACCTTTCGAGGTCCCTTCCAGGTCTAGGAGATAGGATATCTCCATATGTTATATTATAATCTCGTTGAACAGCTTGTGCATCGCCTTTACCGTGTGTTCCTTACCTGCTTGAAGCAGGTCTGGGGTTATGTTGTCACTTCCCGGAGTCTTTTTCTCTCTCAAACTTTCTGCACATTGTACCGCTCTTCAAAGTGTTCTGGCCATCGCTTATGCTTTGTTTGTTCATCTTCAGTATTTGCCCAGGCTTGTCTTTCACCGCTATTGTCAACTCATATCTCCCACTCAGTTCTCTTATCTTGCAATACAACTTGTCTGTCACATTTCTCTTTATGTATTCTTCTATTTACACTGTTTACTTTATCCAATTGTTTCTGTCTCTCTAGCTAACTTATTGTACTTCAGGGCTAGGTTTGTTTTACTATAAGCTCGGACAGTGTCTAGCAAGCTGCAGGTATTTATTGTCTTATAGCACATAGCAGTCCTAGTCATGGACCATGTGCTAGGTGCTGTACAAACACAGGACAAAAAGACAGGCCTGGCCCCAAAGAGCTTACAGTCTAAGGACTTGTCTAGAGAAACCACTAGTTCGCAGCAAGCTGGGGCGTAAATCTACAGCGCACTAGCTTGCCGCGCTCTGTCCACATGGACCCTGCTGCCATGCACTGACCCATTCCCATTTCAAAGAGCATTGATCAAAGGAAGAAGATAAAAAACCCTCCCAGAATACATTGGGGAGAAAAAAAATCCTTTCCTGACCCCCCTGCAGGTGGTCAGTTGAAACCCTGAAGCGTGAGCTTTTAGGAACATAGAACATCTGTTACATGTGGTTAGTTCTCTCTCTCATCCTCTTCCCAGAGGGAGAACTCTGTGTGTTCAGTGTTTCGGCAGGTTTTTTTTAAAACGTACATGCCATAAGGCATCACTTCCCTCTCCAACGCTCACCCCAACTTCACGGACCTCAGCCTTCAAAATGTTGAGGCAGAAAAACTTTCCAAAACCACATAATAATCAGATGTTTCTCTGTGCACACAAGAGTATGAGGAGTTGCTGTTATGCCTTTGTACCAGAGCAAGTATTTCATAAAGCTGGGGGGGGGGGTTGCTACCACACCGCCTCCAGAAATAATCATTAATATACAGAACACGTACATTGTGTTGGCGGTGCTGGAAGGCCCATCTCCCTGAATCTCCAGTAGTAGAGAAAGTGGAGCCCAAGCTTCTCATGTTAGCGTCTGTGCAAATTTGCTATCAGAAAAATCTGTGCAAAGGACAAAATAAAAAAGCTGGGAGAAGAGTCTGGGACCATTAGGTCTCTGAGCACTGGAGGATTTGCATTTTGGTGAGTTTCAGGGCTTCACAGAAATTAATTGCGTCACATGCTCTGGGAGTTAAATATTCTCCCATTTTAGAGATGTGGAGATCTAGACCATAAGGGTGCATACAGTTAGGAATCGACATCCTTATTAAGCACCTAAAGTGACCTGACTTTTTTCAGAGGCACCAGGCACCCAGCAGCAAACTCTGACGCACCTCTGCATTCAGGTCCCCAGTTCAGCAAAGCATTTAAGTATATGCTTAAATCCAACCCTATTTAGCAAAGCATTTAAGTGCATTCCATTGACTTCAGTGGGACTTAAGCATGTGCTTAAGTGCTGTGCTCTGAATAGGGATGGACTGGTGAATCAGGACCTTAGGTGCCTGTGACAGACTGTACCCCTATGTTCATCCTTTCTACAAGGCTATGATAAATTTTATACGAAGTATGCCTTGTGAGTTATCATTAAAACTCATAATATGCTGAACATTATTGTCACGATAAAATATGCGTGGCAACATTACATGTAAAAGTTAAAAGATTCTAATGTATAACATTGCTGTAACATGTTCCAGAGTTAGAAAGGAAGGCCAAAACCAGTTCTTCAGACACAAAAGACACACTGATGCCCCAGTCAGGTATCAGCATAATCAAATGGACTATCATGAGCTATCACCTAGTTAAGTGCCCATTCTTTGGCAGGAAGACGGGTGTGAGTGAGAACTTTACACATTGGGAAAGACACAGTTGGGGGCTCTGTGTAAACATACTGGCTGGCGCCTGAACCCCAGCTGGAGATAATCCGCATAAGGGGGGACATAGAATGAGAAACAGAGGCTCCCAAATCACCTCTCTCCCCACATCTCTACAGCTACAATGTTTGAAAGACAAAGGAAGCATCATTGAACTGGGGGGTGGGGGGAGGTCCTGGCTGAAGCAATCCAGCCAGACTGCTGTAAGCTTATACTGAGAAAAACCTTTTTACTTTTAAGTTCACCTAGCTTGTTAAATTAGGCATCAGTTTCCATTTTATCTTTTTATTTTATTTGTAACTAATTCTGACTTTTATACCTCATTACTTGTAATCACTTAAAATCTATCTTTCTGTTGTTAAACTTGTTTTATTGTTTTATCTAAACCAGTGTGTGTTTGGATTGACGTGTTTGGGAACCTCCACTTGAGAAAACAGGGTTTGTGCATATCATTTTCCATTGATGAAACAAAGGACTTTCTATGAGCTTGTATTTTCCAGGAGGGTGCTGGGCAGTACAAGACACACATTTCCAGGGGAGATTCTGGGGCTAGGAATTTGTTGGTGTCGCCCTGTAATGCAGTTCATGAGTGACTAGCCAGAGCATTCATGTAATTCAGCTGGGAGTGATTTTGCATGCTAAAGCCTATGTGTGAGCAGACCAGGAGTGGAAGCTCTCACAGCAAAGCAGTGTACTGAGGGGAATGTCACAGTGGGGGGAGGGATAGCTCAGTGGTTTGAGCATTGGCCTGCTAAACCCAGGGTTGTGAGTTCAATCCTTGAGGGGGCCACTCAGGGATCTGGGGCAAAATCAGTACTTGGTCCTGATAGTGAAGGCAGGGGGCTGGACTCGATGACCTTTCAAGGTCCCTTCCAGTTCTAGGAGATGGGATATCTCCATTAATTAATTTATTTATTATTATTTGTATGGCAGTATCACCTAGGAGCACCAATCATGGACTGGGACCCCATGGCACAAGACGCTGTATAAACACGGAACAAAAGGAAAGCCCCCTGCCCACAGACCTTACAATCTATGTTTTATTGGTTAAATCTTCATGTCTCTCGTTCCTAGTCGGGGGGATTGATCCCGAGTGGTGCTGACCATTTGCAATTCCCGTTAACATCTGCTGGAGTTGGGGGTGGGACTCTCAGGAGTGGGCCCCAAGGCAGATTCCACCTCCCCTCCCATTCTCAGTAACCTGTCTTTGAATTGGTTTCCAATAAACTGTAACAGCACAATGTCAAATAAAACTGACACTTATCCTACTTCGGCGAGTTCTTACAAACCCAAACTAAGCTGGGTGTGTTCTTTATCTAGAGGAGCCCTCTGTAGCAGGAGAAAACCAAGGAGGCAAACACAGTCAGGCAACGTCTACACACACACACGGCTCACATGACATGCTGAAGGCCAGAGGGAGCCATTCCCTTGCTCTTGCTTCCTTGCTTAGCCCACTACAACAAGCTGACTTTCCAGCTCCTTCTTGTGAGCAGCGTCCACACTGCCTGCTCAGCAGAGGATTTGGCCTCCAGCAATGTCCACTTGCAAAAACTCTAGTGCCGTCAGGGATAGCCTAGCCACCTGGTTTTACCCAATACTTAGGGACTTATAGCTACAGTTCCCTGGCCCTGAGGAGCAGCCCCTGGGTGGCTGTGAATTGCCTCTCATTCATCAGGAAAAAACACAGATGAACCTTCAACCCCAGTGACTGATTTGCAACAGTTTAAGGCAGCAAAGCTTTGTTGTAAAGTGAAAACTAAGTGTCTAGCTCTTTCCCATACAAACAGTCCACTAAGATTCTCCTCCCACCTTTCCAGGTGAGTGGGTGAGGCACATCAGATTGGCGATGAGTAGGAAGCAGCCAGGGCCACACATTTCATGGAGTTGTCTCTGCTTTGCATGCACTATGTGCCAAGTCCACCCAAATGAAATTCCAGTGGGACAAAAGACCCTCGCTACCAGAGAATGGAGCAGAGCCAAGCGCTCCATGTGCCAGGGGGCATGATGGGACGACAGCAGCCTCAGATCAGATCAGTCAGATCCTGCTGCTCAAGCTGCTGCTTGCCTGGATTTGCAGATCTACCTGCGCACACCGATCCCTCACTGCTGTACGTGAACAGTAATTAACATTCTTAAAGGGAAGCTGTGCTGGCAAAGTGGCCCTGTTAGCAATTCTTATGTAATATGCCATAAGGTTTGCATAATTCTCCATGGGAAATAACAGATGACAGCTCCCTGTCTCCAGGATTTTACAGACCTAAATGGGGTTAGATAGAGAGATTCCTGGAGGCAGGTTAAAAGCACAGAAGAATTTTTGTTGATTACCACAGTGCTCCAACTTTTGTTTCCAGCTGAATCCCTTCCGGGGGTGAACAAGCTGCCATCTTAATAGAATTCTACTCTGAGCCTTTGCGGAATCAACTAACGGTAGCAACAACTACTGCCAATTGAGCAATGGTGCATTTGTGACCAGCCCACAAGGATCCAAAGATGGGACAGAACCAAAACCCTGGGGCCAAGCAGCCCTGGGACCTGGCTGTTTGAAATGCCTAACGGAACCTTCCCAAACTCAGTACTGCCAACCCCAGGCGTCCAAAAATCACGAGTCATGTTTCAAAATCTGACGAGATTGGCTTAAATCAGGAGATTGTTTTTCTTTGTGTCTGGTTTCTGAGCCTGGAGGATGCACCAGGGGGGTTACCTTTTCAAGCTTTTCTCTGTCACCGTGAAGGATAGAAAATTCCTTTTTTAAATCAAAGCTGAGATTCTTATGCAGTCCCCTGACTCCAGGAGCAGAGGATTAAAAAAAAAACACCCAAATTTTCGGGGTTCATGATAAAATTATGAGTTGGCAACGTTGGCTGGGGTGTTCAGATTCAATCCATTAGAGAAACAGCTCCGAGTTTGCAGTGCAGACCATGAACTGGACGGAGAACCAGCAAATAATTTCACATAGAAGCCACCAGAGGCCTTCAGACATTAATTATTTCCAGTCACTACTGACTAGGACTAGAGTTTGACCTGTTGACTTAGCCTATGAAGCTTTACCTCGAACCATCTAGCCCTCCCTTGCAATCAAATAAAGTAGCAGCCCTGTAACAAGCTTATCTGCAGTGTGTCTCCTTTTGGTTTTACACTTGTTCGTCCTCTGGCACAACATTGCTCTGGGTGTGAGAGCTGAAGGTGCTTTAGTGCAGGCTCACTTTTCCTATATTTCATTTTGGGTTTGGGTCCTATGCAATTAAAACAATAAATATTGATGTGTGAACATGTGCTCAGGGGTAATCAGCCCTGAATTTCCAAAGATATTTTACATGAAATTTTGATTGACAATTTACAGGGAGAGAATCAGGAACATTCCCAGCCACTGGAAGCACTTGGATGCTGGACTATCAGTTCTCCTGGTACAGTCCTGGTGAAGAACTAACCAATTTTAATGTTGGAAATGTATTTAAAAAAAGTTTGAGATCCACTGCTCTAGACAAACAGATTGTGCCCGGCAAACTGGGGTGTTGATCTACCTCGCGTTAGTGTGCTGCACACTGACTGTCCATATGGACCATGCTGCCATGCAGTAGCAGCTCCATAGTGAGCACTGAACGACTCTGGTTTCAAAGGCGGGTAGGTCAAAGCACACTAGGGAACTGCCAGTGCGCAGCAGGCCGGTGCGAGGTAGGATTACACCCCAGCCTGCCAGGCAGGAACTAGACAAGCTGTCTAGACCAGCCCTTAATAGCCAGCGTTTCTACACTGTTCTCCTATTTATTTTTCCTCTCTACTGCTGCCACCTTCCATTGCACCTAATGTCCCTGCCACAGAGAGTCCGACCTCCCAGCAGCCTCTGCCGGATCAGCTGGGCAGGGGATCCGGTGTGTCAGAAAGGAAGAGAGATGGTGCTGGCTTCATTTGAGAGTCCTCCCCGAATGAGAACTCAGAGAACACCACCTGGATGTTGACCAGGCAGCTAGAGTCAAATGAAGAGAGGGTATATATATATTTCTGTACTCTGGGTGGATGTTCAGCTTGGTTCAGTAACCGAACACTCTCAATGGAGCTAGGCCTCGGCAGATGCATCCTAGCGCCATGAACATCATGACGCCCTGGATTTGACAAGACTTAACCACAAAATGCTGCCCAATCTAACCATGGCGGGGCCTTTACTAGACTCCAGTGGATAACTTGGCTCTCACACGCAGGCCCAGAAACATACAAAAGGAGCTTCACAAAGGTCAGATCGGCTCTGTGTGTTCAACCTACCGCAAGCTTGTTAAACAACTCAACTTTTCTGTTCTGAGAACACCAAAGCGGCTCCGCGAGGACCTGCACTGCAGTGCCACCGGGGGAGCTTTGCTGATTAAAGGAGCTTTCAACAGCGCCAGTGCGCCAGAGAGCCAAGCAAAGCCCACAGCACTCCCTGCCCCTACGGAACAGCAGGTGTCGAGATTGTCTGCGCACACTACAGAGAGCCTCGTGTGTTGTGTGAGGGCCCAGTGAAGCAGAAAGCGGCAGTCTCTGGAATCAGTGGGAAGAAAGTGTCCCGTGTGACTCTTACAGTAGAGGAAACTCAAAACCCAACCTTGTTCAAAGAAAATCTAGTTGCTCAGCCGGAACCACAACAAAAGGTAGCAGATTAAGAGGAGAGCACAAAGCATGCCAAAGAGTCAGAACAAAACTGTACTGTTTTCAGCTCTTTTGTGCCTCTACTGTGAGCTGACAAGGGGGGTGCACTGGGGACAGGTGGGAGGTGGAACCATTTTCGGCACAGGAAAGAGGGTGGGGGAGAGGGACACAGCTTGTTAATTTATGGGACTTGCAAGTTTAGTTCTCCTGCAACATGTTGGCACTTACTTTTTTTTTTTATCCCAAGTAGTCTGAACTATGAAGGAGCTGGGTGAACCTCTCACTAAATAACATTTCGCCCTTCTCTGGAGCCTTCCATCCACAGATCACAAAGTGCTTTAGAAACACTGGTGAACATCAGCTCAACGCCCCTATGAGTGGTGTCTAAGGCTATGTCTACACTACCGTGGTAAGACGACCGACGCTACGCAACTCCAGCTATGTGAATAACGTAATTGGAGTCAACGCGCCTTAGGTCGAGCTACCGCGGGGTCTACACTGCGGGGGGTTGACAGGAGAAAATCTCCCATCGACTTACCTTACTCTTCTCGTCAGGGTTAGAGTACAGGGGTCGACTGGAGATCGATCTGCTGTCGATTTGGCGGGTCTTCACTAGACCCGCTAAATCGACCGCCGGTGGATCGATCTCAGAGCGTTGATCCCAGCTGTAGTGTAGACCTGCCCTTAGAGAAGAGGAAAGTGAGGCAAAGCAGACAAGTGACTTGCCCACGGTGATACAAGCAGCTTGTGGCTGAGCTGGGAATAACCACGGACACCAGTAAAATCTTTGCAGCCACCCCAGGGCTCTCTGTATGGTCTATACTGCATTAGAACTATTTCACAAATGTTTGCATTTTAGAACAATTTAGAATCACAGAAACGTAGGGCTGGAACTATTTCTTGTATCCCTCTTCCGGAAAAGCCAGGTGCCTCATGAATCATCACTGAAATCAAGGGGAAAAGTTCCTCTGACTTCCCTGGGTTACCCTCGGCCTGATTTTCAGAGGCACCTGCTACTCTTATTGACTTCTCCCAGCTGAAAATCCGGCCCAAACACTAAATTGCAGTCAACCAGAGTTTCCTTCTGAGTCAGACACTCTGAGTCCAGCTGTCCAGATCCCAGAGAGAGAAAAAGTAAAGCTCAACTTAGACCACCACAAACGATAACTTTTCTAGACAGGAAAATGTCACAGGTTTAACACCTGCTATTTCAGGTCCTTCCAGAGCTAACAGGGAGTGCCCTGGATCTCACGAAAAGCAGCGTGTCCCACTTTCTAACATTAGACCTAGACTGCATTGCTGTTCTAGAACTTATTTTTCCTCCCATCTTGGGCCACAGCAGGTCCCCTTCCTTTCCACAGGCCTGCAGGGCAGGAGCTCTGCTCCAGCAGGACTCCATTCAGTGACGGTTGGTGGGCACCACAGCAGATTCTGGGAGGTGGTTAACCATGTAAAGCTTGTCAGCCTTCATCTCAAATCCCTAGGGATAAATCGAGCCCCAGGAATCTGCCAGACTCGGATGTGCCATTCTGACATTCTGAACTCAACAGGGAGTGATCTGCTAGATATGCCTTTTTTATTCTTTATAATTGGTTCTGGCGCATCAGCTCACACCCAGGCCTTTCTAATAAATCTCATTGCATGTCTCTGGCACAAGTCAAGCTGGAGCTAGGATATGGCAGGGGGGAAAAAGCATTAGAAGAATTTTGGGGAAATTATTAACACCATTTTCCCTCTGCATCCCAGATCTTCAAACAGCTTTGCCCAAAATGACCTCAAATTCAGTCAGTGAATCTGCTGGTTGCATGCCACACATGTTGCAGAACAGAGGCCAAAAACCGGGTTTATAATGGAAGCCATAATGTAACCTGAACTACGGAACTACCACCACCGCCTAAACACCAACGCAAGCTTCCCTTGTTTCACGACTAGCATTAGAAAGAGTAAGAGCAGCAGGTAACAAGTGAATTTCCAACTTCATTGGATGCTGCAATTCCATTCTGATCCATTGCAACAGCATCTGTTAGAGCAGCTGCTGTGAAGGGAGAATAAGAATGACCCTGCTTTTTTTAAACCTCTCTCTTAACAATGGGCAACAACCAGAGGCAGCGACTTTCTCATTTCCCCGGGGGGGCTCGACTCCCGCTGTACCCCAGACCCTGCCCCCACTCCACCCCTTTCCCCAAGGCCCCAGCCCTGCCCCACCTCTTCCCACCCCCACTCCGCCCCCTCCCCTGAGCACACCGCGCCCTTGCTCCGCCTCTTCCTGACCTCCCTCATCCCCCTCCTCTCCAGCACCTCTTGCATGCTGCTGAACAGCCGATCACCAGCGGGCGGGAGGCGCTGGGGGAGGAGTTGATCGGCGGGGTTGCCGAGGGGTGCTGAGCACCCACTATTTTTTTCCATTGGTGCTCCGGCCCTGGAGCACCCACAGAGTCAGCACCTATGGCAACAACATATTGGGGGGGCAGACACTTTTTTAGTTTGTACTACGGCAGAGAAAGCGATGGTTTTATTCACATGAGGCCTCCGTAGATCTAGCTGGGAAGATGAGGTTCAGGCACAGGAACAGATGTTTTCCAGAGCCACTATCATATCTATTCAGCAAAAAGCTTCTGTACACCTTGGGCATGCCATGGAGAGCTGAGCACATTATTTGTGATCAACTCTGTATTTGTATTTGGCATTTCCTGCAGGTGGAATTTCCAGGATGCAAAAATATCATGCAAAAAAAAATCATGACATAACTTTGAACTTCGAGGACTGATCAGTAATAGCTCACTGCCAGCCTGGATGGACAGAACCCAGGCCAGCAGCGGGCTGAGCGGGGCCGGCAGCCGGGACCCTGGCTGGCAGGGGCCGCGAGACAGAATCCCAGACCGGCAGAGCTGGGGTACAGCCAGAGCGGCTCAGCCCGCTGCCAGTCTAGGGTTCCGTCTGCCGCCTGCGCTGCCGGTCTGGCAAGTGAAACCTTAAATTAATGAAGATTTGGCACACCACTTCCCAAAGGGGCCAACCCCTGACCTAGTGCAATGAGATCCTGACCTTACTGGCCTCTTGCTGCTATCTCAGTATCGACGGTGATATGACAAGTCACCAGATGGCACAGTCGCATAAGTTCACAAGTTTTGCCTTCACATGCAAGTACGGGTCCTGTCTTTGAGGAAATGTTGCACTGCTTTTGTTTTACAATGATGTTTCTTATTGAGAGAGCTATTGCAAGCAATAGGAGAGTTTGCTCTCTGCCCTAACCCATGTAACTAGAGTCAGTGCTTGAGGCAGAACTGCTTCCTGGGAACCTGCAAGTGGTATTTTGGCAGAGATTTCTGGAGGAGGGGATTGCCCTGTGTGCTGTTTGTGACCACCTTTGTTCAAGGACTGGTGTGTAGAAAGTGTAAATAAAACAAGTTATGTTAAGAAAATACCCAGACTCTGTGCCACAGATTTCTCTTCCA
The DNA here is from genome assembly GCF_002925995.2 of Terrapene triunguis. Lineage (NCBI taxonomy): Eukaryota > Metazoa > Chordata > Testudines > Emydidae > Terrapene > Terrapene triunguis. The sequence continues at coordinate 5,430,071 of NW_020664661.1, read as the reverse complement.
TTGGGAAAGCAACCTGCAAGTCCCTGACTTCTGCTACAGCTCAGCAAAGTGGAAAAAATAATGTAACAATGTGAATGAATGCGAAAATCATCTGTATTAGTGCCCCAGATTTACCAAGAGGTTTCCACCTGCAGCACTGGATTGTTAATGTGCAGGCTCACCAAAGACATCAGCAGTGTAACTAGCACATGCAAAACACGGGATGTCCTTTAAAATGTAATAGGTCCAGATCTGGCTTCTGGGAGGGCAGTGGAGAGCAGCAGAGCTGCGTAGGGCAGCCCAGATCTAGAATAAGGCAGAGTCCCTATGCATGTCCTCTCCTCCCACAAACTTTCTATTCCCCTTGTTTTCCCTCACTTGTTTATACTGGATAAAAATTAAACCAAGTATAAATGACACACTGGAAACTAAATTATTATTGGATGCAATTAACAAACTCTCTCTACGGACCCCAGCCAATAGCCATGCTCTCTGGCTTTGTTTCCAGGCAGATTTTCACTCAGTCCTGCCCTGGGGGGAGGAACTGCCATCTGTTTTAGGGTTTTCTATGGCACCCATCGTTATAGCATTTGAGTATCTGAGCTATGCATGTGTGCAACTTTCAAATGTACATTACAAACAAGGAGATTGTTAAAACAAATCCTAGGGTGTGTCTGGAAATTAGAGACCCAGTACCCCGCCTATCCTCCCAGCTCTGCGTCTGGTCACTTCAAGGACCCTTGGTGCTTATTGCTCTGCAATCCAATCCCCAAGGACCAATCAAAGAGGACGCATATGAAGTATTATAGTCTCATTCTCAAAGTGCTTGATGCACTGAACATACCTCCCCAGGCGAGGTAGAACAATATTAGCCCCCACGTTACAGATGGGGAAACTGAGGCAAAGGCTAACAAGTGAAAGGTGTTATAGCTAAAGAGTAAGCATCTCTCTGCGGGGGACTTATGGACGAAAGCTGAAGTCACCTGGGGAATGGGAGCTGAACGTGGACGCTGCCTGGATTCTTTCAGGGCAAAGTCCTGCTCCCAGACCCAACGCAGAGCTGGCGAAGAGCAACAGCTGCCACTCGCCACACCTGTAGGAACCGTGCAGCAGGGCCACTCCATCAGCCACCGTCTGGTCATTCAGAGAGGCCCTGAAAGCCCTGGAGGGTGGGGGGAACTGAAACCAGGACAGGCACCAGCCTAGCAGTCAGGGAAAGTGGAAGAGCCGGTAACAACCAAATCCCATTTCTCAGAAAGCTGGAGAGGATCCAGAGCAGCTGGCTAAAGCTTCAGCTAGAGTCATCAGCGAGGCTTTCTATACAGGCCATCAAAGGAGAGGGGGCAGCATTCTCAGCACACGGGGTAACTCTCATGCCAGCATTTCAAACGCCTTGTTTTTTACACACACACACACACACACACACACACACACACACACACCCACCCCTTGGCAACACTGATGCACAAGCAGCAGTCACTCACCTAGCCTCCAGATCACACACCACAGTGGTCAGCAGAAAGCAGAGACACCAAGGCTCTGACAGGCTGACATTCCAGCCCCCCAACGTTAGGCTTGGGAGAGCCAGGAAGAAAACTATCTTAAATAGATGGTTGGACAGGTCACAGTGAGAAGCTAACATGCTCAGACAAAGCCTGGTCGGGGGGCGGGAGTTGGGGGGACTTCCCCCATCACACAGATTGGCTGCATTCACAAGGAGGATGTGGATCGAGGTATGGATTTCCCTCCCAGCCTGCAGCCATACTGGCATGGGCTGTGATCTTGTCAGCGCCCAAACCAGCAGCATGAGTCCTGGGATGGCAGACTACCTGTGAAAAGCAAGGGTACTGCTGGCTGAGTGAGCAGAGGCCATTCTTTAATTCCATACAGAACCAATGCCCCAGCATGCTAGCATGACCGGTGCTGCCAACAATGCCAGCTTTCAGCTACTTCATGAAACAGATACCCTGATTGTTTGAAGCGATTCAAAAAATAGCAGGGGAGTTATTCTTGGTGTCTTGGCCAAATCCCTACTGGGTTATTACAGCCTCACCTCCCGTAAGCCCCCTTGTGGTTTTAACTGGCTACACTAGCTTTCTTCACTTCAGTAAACTATCATGCTACCGATGCTGTTAAAAAGGCTGCCCCACTCCAACCCAGAGACGGTTGCATTTCAATGGTGAATAAAACTAAGTGATTCACATAGAGCTTTAGATGGAGATTTTTAACGCTGACTTTGGGATTTAACCACACCATTAATTTCATTGGGAACTGTATGGCTAACTCCCCTAGAAAGCTTTTGCCAATCTCAACTGTCTACAAGTACTGTATAACTAAAGCACCCCGAGGCTTGATCTGAAATATTTCCTTTTTGCTTTCCTATCACAGACTGCACAAGCGGACATCCAACCTCCAACTCTAGACGAGATGCCATTTACACCTAAAGATCAGATCTTTTCAGTTGCCAGAACTACAGCAGGGACACCACGCTGCATTTAAGTCTAAGACTAATTTGCTTTCTTTCCCTACTTGACAGCTGAATAAATACTTTGTCCTTGGGGTTTGAAAAGGGGAGCTGCAGCTTTTTTGTCTGCTGTGGCTAAAAATGTCTGTCCTCTCTACAAATTAGGCCTGAACAAGCAACTTAAACTAACACTTTATTCCACAAATGTAACTCTTTTCTCCTCACAATTGACCACGAACAGCTTAACGACCTTCTCTAAATTTATTTGTTGTTTGGCATTATTTCCTCAAATAATTTTGGTGACTAATTCTTGGAGCTACAACTCATTTGGGAGCAGTCTGCTGAGAGCCTTCAATTATTTCAATTGAGCTTTGATGGGACAATCGTGGGCACATGGCCAGGTGGCATTGGTGGCTATGATATACAGATCACACTACATGACCCGGTGCTCCCTTCTGGCCTTAAACTCTATTCTGGTCCCGATCCCTGATTGGATGAAGACAGCTTTAAAGTCAGGTTTCTGGGGCAAATCTCATTACAGTTTCAAAGTCTTCTTTCTGAAAGCATTCTTCAGCTGAAAACTCCTCCGTTCCCGGACCATTACTGCCTATGAGCTCCTTTGCCAAAACATCCTCGGAAACTAAATACACAAAGGGCAGCCTACGCAGTCAAGCCAAATTCAGATTTATTATTTGAACAAGTATTCAAAGAAATGAGGCATTTTCCCAGGTCCAAAACTGATGCTGGATTTAGGTAATTCCAAAACTACTGGCTAAGCAGAGTCTAATATTACAATTAGTATAATGGATTTAACTTCCAATGTACTTTTCTAATGGATACGCCGATCCCCTTAAGTACATTTGAAATGTGTTCTCTGCATAACAGCTAATTAATATAAAGCTATTTAACAATCTCCATTCAAGCACAACAGACTGTGTTCAGTCTTTCTTGGCTTCAATAAAAGGGACACACCCTTCCTACCCAAACTGCAGACCAGAACAAGCAAGAAGTTAATTAAGGATGGCCAACAGCAAGACAGCAGTGGACAAGAATCAGATGTTCGACAAGTGCTCTGTGCAGTGCATAGACCACTCCTAAAGTGTTAATTAGTTCTTGGCATCATATTGTGCATGGGTTAACGAGAACACCGGGAACCAAATTGTGCTCAGTTTCATCTGTGCAACTGAATGCAGAATTTGGACTTAAAGTGTTTGTAGAAGAAAAGTCTGGGAAGACGCATTTTTGCAACCACTATTCCTGCTTGCATCTGTGCCCAAGTCTGAAGACAGCTGTTCTGCACAAGGAGATGTACAAAAGAGTGCTGCTTTTATAATGCTTAGACTGCTGTATTGCCCCGTACACACTTTGGAATCTTCTTTGTGTGTTTAAAGAAAGATAACTGCTCATGAAGAAAATCCAAGCAGACTAATCTGTAATATGCAGCTGGGAATCATTGACAAGAATAGGTCTGAATTTTTTTTCCCTATTTTATTCCCAAGAGAATCAGTGGATTGGATCCATAAGAGAAACACCAGTAAATTTCCACAAAGAAATGTTGAAATGGCTGGGTTTGGAGTAGTGAAGGATTTTCGTTTTAATGAAAAGAGCTTTCGTGCTTAACTGGAGCAGTATTACAGAGCTTGTGAAACTTCTAAAGAAAAACATAACGCCATATTTTTGACTGCAACGGGGAGGAAAAAACCTAATATTGACAGACTGGACGCTGCCACCCAAAAACAAGGGAGCAAGCTCACAGCAACATCGTGTTTCTAGAACAAGCTTTATTGGTGCATATCACCAGCTGCACCAGTGGCTGAGTGGTTAAGATGCTCAACTACAGTCCTGAAGATAGTGAGTTTGAGTCTCGCTCGGTCTCACACTGAAAGGCCAGTCCACTCTACCAGGACCTGATCCCTTGCTTTGGGCAATCAAAGGCTGCCACATTACTCCCTGGTGTACCACTGGCTATGAAACTGGCGGGCCTTAACTTGACTTTCACCAGCTGCAGTTGTGAAAGCAGAGGAAAGGGCAAATAGAGAAAATGCCAGGGCTACATCACTTCGGGCCACTTCCAGATGGAGCACAATTATGGCAGCTTATGGAGCTGGTGCCCAGACAGCTTACTACAAGCTGGGCCTGGACTGAGCAGCCCTCCACAGAATCCATTGTTCCGCAGTGCGCTGGCTTTGGAACGCCACATCCCCCCAATTCCTAAACCTCAGGGAAGGTTCTAGGCATCAGTGGCCACAACCAGACTCATTTTGGTGCAAAGCAGAAAGCCAGAAAAGCCCAATTCAAAAGAAAATCAGCCCTGGTGCTGCTGCTGTCTACAGTCATCAGACGCTGCTTCTTCACTTGCTGTGTAGGGAGATTGTGTAGCCTGGCAAAAGTCCTATCGACTCCTATGGAGAAGGATCGGGGCCGAAGGGATGCTGCAAACTGGAAGCAGGCTCCAATAAGACAGAGGAATTATTTCCTCTTGTTCCCAACAGGAAGTGCACTGCACCTCTTGTGCAGAGGGTGGGTCTGAATTTGTGGGGACCGTAAAGCAATAAATAAGCTTTGTTTACATGGAGATCAATATCACTTTCCTCAGTATTTTTTTTTAAATAGGAGGGAAAATGCTCACATTACACCTCACACAGGCTAAACAGCAGGAACCCAGCTGACAGTATTACTCCAGGGTAACCAGGGCCGGCTCTAGGCACCAGCAAAACAAGCTGGTGCTTGGGGCGGCACATTTTTAGGGGCGGCATGGCCGGCGCCAGAATGCCGCCCCTAAAAATGTGCCCCGGCCGCCCTAGCTCACCTCTGCTGCTGCCGCTCGCACGCCACGGCGCGCGAAACAGCTGATTCGCGCCGCTGCTCACCCTCCCTCCCAGGCTCTCAAATCTGGGAGGGACGGGGAGATCCCGAGCGGCTGTGGCGCGCGAAACAGCTGATTCGCGCGCCACTGCTCCCCCTCCCTCCCAGGCTTGAGAGTCTGGGAGGGAGGGGGAGACTCCGAGTGGCCGAGGCGCGGGCGCCGCTTCTCCCCCTCCCTCCTAGGCTTGAGAGCCTGGGGGGAGGAGGCAGGGCTGGGGATTTGGGGAAGGGGCGGAGCTGAGGCGGGGCCGGGGGTGGAGTAAGAAAAAAATGGGGTGGGGCGGCCAAAATTGTTTCTGCTTGGGGCGGCAAAAATCCTAGAGCCGGCCCTGAGAGTAACACACTATCCTGATCACAGTTTTTCCACAAGACCCCTGCCTCATTCAGTGCAGAGGATGCTCTTGGGAGGAAGGTGGGTAATGTAGTGAAGGATGTCTGTAGGACGACCACCACCCCACACCAGCCATGCCTCATTTGTTGCACAAGTTGGAAGGCGTGTAGCAAATGAGGCAGGGGATCACAGGAAGGGGAAGGATAGCTGCATCATTAAAGAAGCTGAATACCACCATGGAGAATTGAATTCTACCCCTGCTTCTGCCACCAAGTCAATTAAACCAAAATGTTCACGTTGACCACTAATTATGAGCTCCTTGTTTTCTGGGTGCCCATCACGAGGTTTCTGGCCTCCGAACTGCAGCAGTGCTGAGCACTCACAAGTACAACTAACGTAAACAATCAGGCCCTAGATGTGTCAAGTTGGGCACCCAACCTTAATGGACACTTCTGACAATTATGGTCTTAATTCCTCTACCTCAGCATGTGGTGAACCACTCGTACGCTAGTGAGTGTGACAAATATCCAGGAGGAAATGAATCATTTTGCATTCAGTGCAGGCTGTGTGTGGTACACATATTCATATTTATTTTCACCCATTTCAATCAATAACCATCCATTCATTCAGGAAAACACTTCCTCTCTGTAGGAAGAGTAGGCCAGTGGAACAGACTGCCTAGGGAAGTCATGGAAGCTCCTTCACTGGAGGTTTTCAAAAGGAGGCTGGGCAGTCATCTGTCTTGGATGGCTTAGACACAACAAATCTTGCATCTTGGCAGGGGGTTAGACTAGATGACCTTTGCGGTCCCTTCTAACCCTATGGTTCTGTGATTCTATGATTCACTGAATGACACAGATCCCATGAGAAAATAAAGTGTGATCATGTAAATAGAGATCATCATGATGCATAAGCACATGGGAGCCAAAATAAGGTTGCAAAGGTAACCTGAATTCTGGCATTGCCTAACATTGGAGTGCTTGACCTTGAAACCTTAATGTTCTTTTAATGTTTTTTTGAGGCAAGATTTGGGAAAAGAAACCTGAAAAAAACAAATTCTATCATGTAGAACCATATTGACCCCATACTTGGGACAACTGTAGGGGTGAAGTGGTTCTCAACCTGTGGCCCGTGGGCCGCTTGCAGCCCAATCAACACAGAGCTGCAGCCCATGTGACATCCTCAAGTCCATACACATAGTACTGGATGTGACCGCATAACACATTGTAATAATAAATAGGTTGAGAACCACTGTTTTAAACCAAAGCACAGTCTTCAACTACCAGAGCTGAGTAACTGGTAGAAGGAGGAGGTGGCTATCTGTGTGGACTAGGCACTAGAGCGGGATGACACACACTTTGGAGTTGGTTTTACAACCATCTACCAACAGCAGAGGAATTGAGAGACTCAGAACACTTGGGTTCCATTCCAGGCTCGGAGGAAGGGAATGTTTTCTAGTGGTTATAGACCCTGCTGCTCCCACACCCCTTCCCTCCAGTTTTCAGCCCTCTACATTCCAATTGTTTCCTTCTCCTACCTGCTGCCTGAGTGCGAGCAAGGGGCCATTGAGATAACCTGAGAGACCATCTCCATGCTCGCAATTTCAGTGTCAGCCATCACAGCGCCCCCTAGCAACTAGGAGCAGTAATTACTAGGAAAGTCAGGCTTGGACCTTGCAAACTTGTGCTTGAGCATGCTCAGTTCAGACTGGATCTTAGGAGAATTTAGCTGCCAAACTTGAACAAGGCTTTACTCAGCATGTGAAAAAATATTTTTTCAGACCTATACCTTTGCTAGACTTGGGCGGTGCTTCATAAGAGCTGCCAGAGGCAAGTAACAAGGGCAACCCCCCTGCCAATTATCAAGCCCTTGCTAAAAAAAGCATGAGACCTTCCCAATGAACAGGCTGCAATAATTTTTCTTTTAATGTTGGCAAAACAACATTTTTCACAAATCTCATTCTTAGAAATGGCTGAACTGCTTCAGCGGAAACTTTATAAATAAATTCAGCCCGAGGAAGACAACCAGCATGGAAAATATCAGCCCCAGTGGTTCAAATCTGCCAAAGTTATAAGCAATTGAAAACAGGATCCTGTAATGAAAAGTGTCAGGAAACCAGCATCCACAGGGTTCGAATGCTATGTGGACAATATCTTCATGCAGGAAGAAAATCTAGAATTGTCCATGAAAGCTGTAATAAGTAGACTGCAAGACTATAGTTAAGGAGTAAAGAGAATTAAACATTCATTTTTCCCCCACTCCACAAGATAATGTCAATTACCCAGTGATGTGTCCAATTCTGGTACCCACAATTCAAGAAGGATGTTGATAAATAGGAGAGGGTTCAGAAAAAAAGCCACAAGAATGATTAAAGAATTGGAACACATGTCTAATAGAGCTCCTTGAGTCTAACAAAGAGAAGGTTAAGAGGTGATTTGATCACAGTCTATAAGTATCTACTTGGGTACTAGCAGAGAAAGGTCTAACAAGATCCAGTGGCTGGAAGTTGAAGCTAGACTGATTCAGACAGGAAATAAGATGTACATTTTTAACAGTGACACCACTTCTTGTTGGGATAAAGCCTCTGATTTTACATGGATGGATTACAGTGAGAAATCAATGGCGCACGCATCACGTCCAGGGGCAAACAGAAAGCAATTGTGCACAGGTGGAGGGAGACTCTCAATACAGAGCTCTGGATTGATGAAATTCCATGCACACATGTAGAGGTCTTTCTTACCATACATTTCTCCATACACCTTTACTAACAATTCAAGAACTCTAGTGGGGAGAAGGGGGAAACTTAAGTAGCAACTGTCAGGCACCAGCACTGATCTTTCTATCAATGACATACCGATATGATATTCAGTGTAAATCCCCCTTGGAACATGGTAACCCAGATACTCTTTCCAGGTTGCCTAGAAAAGTCAAGGCACCTGAATACAATCTTATACACAATGTGACTTTCTTTTTTAGTTAAGAGGAGCGACGAAAGGACAAATGGAGATGACACTGGAATCTGTTTGCAAGAAAAGGAATTCCTTGGTCCGGTAAGATGCTTGGTAGATTTAAGTGGGTGATGTGGGGATTCATGTGCCTGCTAGTCATCTACCAATATTTACTGAGCAGGGAGTTTTCCTTGCATTAATGAACTACAGTACTATGGGAAATTCATTCCATGGTTGTTTGTCTGGTATAACCCCTGACTGAACAGAAACAAAAAGGTAAAAACTGGGACTGGTCATGGGAAAGCATTTGGTGCAGCTAAATAAGCATTGCCATCTACTCAGGTATTGGTGCACTTTGCATCTGCCGTTCCTGTAAGCTTGAATTGTGAAGACCGGATTGGTCCTCAACCAGTCCAGAAACCAGAGGGCACAAAGCCACCTTCTCCTCCACTGTCTCCGCACTCCTCCATCTATTCCTGAGCAAAGCATGGCTACAGCCAAGACTCAAGGCCAGAGATGCATACAAGATTGGTGTGAAAAATGAGCTTTGAGTTTTAGGGCTGATTTGAAACCATCAACACCACTGAGTTTCACAGGCTCGTCTCCAAATCCATAAATCAGTCCTTTTCTTCTGGAATCTCAAGCAACCAAAAGTCCTTTATTTGTGTTACAGAAGTTTTGCATAACTCTGGACTCCAATAGGAATACCAGGATGACACTGAACAAAGGGAATTTTAGACTATCAGGGAGTATTGCCTAAAGATGAGACCTAATTGAATGTGCAACAGCTTCTGACATGAAGCAGTGGAAGCCCTGTTGAGTGGGACACTTCGAGCTAGCGCAGAACACTGGAAAACGTGCATTAATTTTGCTGCTTTAGCCCAACCATGAACTAAGTGTTGCCTTACAGAATAAATGTGTTACTGAGCATAAGTTGTACTCTACTGATACACTTTACAAGAAAATTCACACTGTTACTATTCTAGCTAATGTACCATTGAACAGTTAACTTTCATAAAGTGAAATAATAATGTAATTGGATAGCAGTGGCGCATGCTCTAACAGGGGAGCTCCAACCACATTTAAAGGAAAAGCTTTTTCAAGTAATGAACAGAGAAGCGTCATGGATATATCTTTCTCTTCAGAGACAGACATTTCAGAGATGCACCCAGCTATACCCATCACTTGTCGACCAGAGATTACACAGAGTCTGTACCCTGGTGACACCATACACAATGTGTGTCTGCACACAATTAAGACTAAGATTTTGTCACGGGTATTTTTATTGAAAGTCAGGGACAGGACATGGGCAATAGACAATAAATAATGGAAGCCCAGAGCCCAGCCACCCAAAGCTAAAGTCACGGAGATCATGTAAAATCATGGAATCCGTGACCTCTGATGGATGGGCTCACAGCCTTACACACAATATATCCAATCCATGATTCCTTAAGTGTTTTGACCCTGCCAGTGAGAGAGGCTATAACTAGGATGACCAGACATCCCAATATTATCAGGACCACCCCAATATTAGGGGCTTTGTCTTACATACGCAACTATTCCCCCAGCCCCCGAAAAAAAAGTGTCCCAATTTTTCACACTTGCTATGTGGTTACCCTAGCTATAACCCAACTTCAAGGCTATAACTAGGTTCTAATTAGAGTCAGGGCCCTTCGTTTTCGGTTTTTATTTTATTTAATTTTTCCCAGGAATTTATCAGTGTTTATTACTACTACTACTACTACAACAGCTGAAAATTGGTACAAAAACAATAATTTTTCTGTGTAAATACTGGGGTTTGTTTTTGTGGATGGAAGGACAAGGGGAAAAGTATTCAGTAGATGAATGCTTTCATGAATGCAATTCAATGTGGTTTGTTGCAGAACTAAAACAGAACTCAAAACACAATGCTAACAGCTTGAAATGTGTACGTGGTGGGCGTGAGATTCATCAGTACGTTCAAATGCACACGCACTTCAGAGCTTGCATGCGTGCCTATCTGTTTATTGTTTGCATCTTCTAGACTAATACATAGCCTTACTTCAACAGACAGCTTTGCATATACACAGACTAATGTATTATTGTAATACATCTCTCTGATGCAATGTATTGTATTTTCCTAATAAAACAAGCTATTTTTTATATATTTGAATGATACAAAAGTAGGGTGCTGTGAGATAGCTGCCTGAGTTTTTCCAACATGCTCAAGCACAAGCAAGGCTGGGGAGCCTCGTAGGTGCAGACAGGCCAAGATGGTTGTTCCACTGATGGTAGATGTGCTAAATGGGGAAAGCTGTAATTGTGCTAGTTAAGTGTATCCAAGCATGGCTTACAGTCAACAAAGTTCTATCCACAGCGTAGACTAGAACAAAAGTATGATAAGGCTGAAAGGGACCTACCATAAATATGTAAAACAGATCCCTATCTCTCTAGTGAATTCTGAATAGGTGCTATAGATGATTGGATCTTAAGATGTCTAATGAATTTTATGTCACAGCCGCCTTCAGCAGTTGGCAACATCCCCTTCCTGACTGGTAAGTTAAGTTCTGCACTTTGAATTTTTTCTTATTTCAATATTATTATTAATTATTTGTATTATGCTAGGCGCTGTACAGACAGAAACAAAAGGTCCCTTCCCCAAAGAGCTTAACAATCAAAGTAGATAAACCTATGGAGCAAATGCATCCCTAGTCCAACTGCACTGACTTCAGCTGAGAGTTACACCAGGAATTAGTCTTTCTTGTTATTTGCCTGCTTATTAACACTAGGACACTCCCATTGCTTTGTGCAAGTCTTACAGGCTTTGTCAAGGTTCACAGGCTAGGAATCTAAAACCCCCTCGATATCAGAGAAACCCCATTTAAAACGTTCTTGAAAAGCATTCTTGGCTTCAGCAGGGCGTAGAATTGCCACCTCTGCATTAAGCCCAACAAAATCTGGCTTCAGCCAGGACCACCATTTTCCTGCGTCTTCTGAGCCCTCAGAACCACAGCCGGAACGTGGGAGAGAGCCTCTCTCTCTTTCCCTCAATCATGGGAGTGTTTTTTTCTATCTGGAAAATGTCTGAGCTTTATCCTCTCCTAGAAATCACAAAATATGGTCCCAATCTTTGTAGAAGTAGCCCCTCTATATTTAAGAGACCCCAATTGCCCACGCTCTTTTGGAGAATTTAAAGGAAGCCTTTGGAAATTAACCAAAAAATGAATAAGACATTTAAATAGACACATTCTTTAAAAGATAAAGAAAAACAAATTGTTTCTCCTGTGTGTCTAACACCTCAGATGATTCAAACAAAGGCATTTAAAAATCTAAGTTTCATTTCACCATTTCTGCTGTTTTATTTTCTGTCCTTCACTCAGATTGGACAGAGAAGAGACCCTAGTCAGTTTCACTTCCCATTTATAGACTTTCTGGTTCCCTTTCACCATGATGCTGGGTACTTGGGTTTCTAACAGCACAGGAGCATCTGTAAGACTTTGGCTCAGGTTTTCTTTAAAAATAAAAATTTAGTATAAAAATAAATGTTTTAATGAATTTTTAAAAAAAAAAATCCTTGAAAACCTTTAAAAAATATTTGAAGTTCTTTGACAAAACTTTTATGGAAGTTAGTAAGAGTGAGCAGAGCAGGATTCCTCTATTTGGCTTGAATTTAAATCCACCTGACAGAATTATCTGAATATCTGATTTGCATAAGTGTATATTGAACATTATGGGGCCAGATCCTGAGGATCCTGATGCAGGCAAAACTCAAAAGGATGATGGGAGTTTTTACTGCGTAAAACAGGGCTTCAGAATTTGATCCCACGTAAATTTGGGCAAATTACTCACAAAGGTCTGGTCCACATTACAATAAGCCATTGTTCTTGCTAGCACTGTTGCTAACAATCATATTAGCTAAGAGAATTGCCAACCCTAAGCATTCAAAAATTATGACTCAGCCCCTCCCCCCGAAATCATTAGATTAGTTTAAAAATCAGACAAGCTTCTCCTTCAGAGATCTCATCCCAACACCAATCCCTGGTTCCCAGGAAGTAACTGCCTCAAAAAATGAAATAATCAGAGACACGCTTCCTCCACACAGAACCTTATACTAAAAAAAACTAACACCAATGCAGCATGTCTTCCCAACACAGAACATTTGTCCGCACACTAAAAAAAGAGCTAGAAAATTACCATCTCCCACCTGCTGACACACATCAAACCTTGCCCAAATATATACGGTCAGAGGTGTAATGAGAGTTGTTAGAGAAAGCAAAGGCATGACTCAAAAAATGTGATGGATGACCTGTCTTACAGACTTGCAGCAGGATTTCCAGTCTGCTACATTAGGGTAACACAGAATCAAGGGCCTTCATCACACCACAGAGCTGCAGTCCCTTCAATTAACTAAACACACAAAATGGAGAAAGTCTCCATTTGTTAAAGCATTTTAGTCACTTATTAATTGTAATAATTTTCATTACAGTAACACCAAAGAGGTTCTATTGTGCTAGGAGCTGTACATGCACAGTCCTTATCTTCGCTAGAACCTTCTAACTTGTGTGAAAACTAAAAACTGTCTCCTCTTCCCCAGGATTTTACCTGGAGTTCACACACCTTTATTTGTAGTGATGACAAGGGAACCCAAACAAGCCTAGCTCACATCTTTTTACATTGTTCTCCTGAGTTCTATTTGTCCTATGCACCAAAGTGCAACTACAGGGCTTAATGATCTATATTCTTGGCTCCTGGCCCTGCATTGTGCTTGGCACATATATATATATATATACACACACACACACACACACACACACACACACACACCACTTCCCTCTCAGTGTCTGGGAAGTTGCTGCCTGACAAAAACTCTGTTCTGAGACAACAGTATGGCAAACCCCACTGAAGCACATTACATGCAAATAAAGAGGCATCACCTTATGGAAAAAGAAGGCGACAGTGCCTCTCTATATAGCACAGTCAAAACTGCACCTGGAACTTGGCCCACTTCTGGACACTTCAGTTCAAGGAAGATACTAACAAATGCATGGGGTTCATATAATGTGATTAAAGAGCTGCAGGAATTTCCTAAAGCAGAGGTCTTCCAGAACTCATCTTATTTACTTAGTTTTACAACAGGAGCTAGCACCCTGCAGCAGGACTGGGATGTACAAATGGCACTGACCTACTCAACAAATCTGTTTCCTGTCTGTTTTCACAGTCAGATACACCCACTTTAGACTGAATTAGTAATTACTGCTTTTTTATCTCTATGTCCCCTGCAGAGCCAATTCCACTTTAGGAGAAGGAGGTTAGGGTTGCCAGGTGTCCAGTTTTTGACCGGAACACCCGGTTGAAAAGGGATCCTGGTGGCTCCGGTCAGCACTGCTGACCGGGCCATTTAAAGTCCAGTTGGCAGCGCAGGATGGCTAAGGCAGGCTCCCTGCCTGCCGTGGCTCCGCGCGGCTCCTAGAAGCAGGGGCATATCTCCCCTCCGGCATGTCTCCTGCCCCTGCCCCAAGCACCAGCTCTGCAGCTCCCATTGGCCGGGAGCTGCAGGGGCAGCGCTTGCAGATGAGGCAGCACACAGAACCGCCTGGCCGTGCCTCTGCGTAGGAGCTGGAGTGGGGACATGCCATTGCTTCCAGGAGCTGCTTGAGGAAGTCCCCACCGGAGCCTGCACCCCAAACCCCTTCCCATGTGCCAACCCCCTGCCCCCGCCCTGATCCCCCTCTCACCCACCGAACCCCTCGATCCCAGCCCAGAGCACCCTCCTGCACCCCAAACCCTTCATCCCCCAGCCCCACCCCAGAGTCTGCACCCCCGGCCGGAGCCCTCACACACCCCCACACCCCAATCCCTGCCTGGAGTCCCTTACACACCCTAAACCCCTCATTTCTGGACCCACCCTGGAACCCACACCCCCAGTTCAGAGCCCTTACCCCCTCCCACACCCCAACCCCTTGCCTCAGCCTGGGGCCCCCTCCCATACTCTGAACCCCTCAGCTCCACCCCCCAGCCTAGAGCCCCCTCCTGCACCCCAAACTCCTCATTCCTGGCCCCACCCCAGCCAAAGCCCTCACCCCCTCCTGCATCCCAACCCACTGCCTCAGCCAAAGCCCTCACCCCCTCCTGCATCCCAACCCACTGCCTCAGCCCGGAGCCCTTTCCCACACCCCGAACTCCTCATTTCTGGCCCCACCCTGGAGCCCCTAACCCCAGCCAGAGCCTTCATCCCCTTCCACACCCCAACCCACTGAGCCAGCCAGGTGAAAATGAGCAAGTGAGTGAGGGTGGGGAGAGCGAGCGACAGAGGGAGAGGGTGATGGAGTGAGCAGGGGGTGGGGCCTCAGAGGAGAGGCAGGGTAGGGAGCGGGATAACAGTGTTCGGTTTTGTGTGAGTAGAAAGTTGGCAACCCTAAAGGAGCTGGATCCTTCTTGCTTACCCTTAACAGAAGACGCTACTAAGTTCCAGTCAGCTACACCTGTGAAAATTCACTGAGGGCAATGGGCTTGCACAGGTGACACCGAGGCCTGCAGGACCATTAGTAATAATGCAGCTGTAGAAGATGATAAGTACCTAGCAAGCCCACATGAAGTTTCAAAGATGACAGTAAGGTGAAAAAAATATTTTCATCTGTAAATTGATCAGATTTGATTTGCAGTCGCAGCCAGAACACACAACTCCAAAATAGCAATGTACAGTCACACTTCAGAATAGACGCACACAGTGCGAAAAAAGAGAACTGAGGCTAGGTCTACACTACAGCGGGGGGTCGACCTAAGATACGCAACTTCAGCTACGTGAATAGCGCAGCTGAAGTGGCGTATTTTAGACTTACCTGGCTGTGAGGACGGCGGCAAGTCGACCGCTGCCGCGCCGCCGTCGACTCCGCTACCGCCTCTTGCCGCGGTGGATTTCCGGAGTCGACGGTAGAGCCATCAGGGATCGATTTTATCGCGTCTTCACTAGACGCGGTAAGTCGATCCCCGATAGACCGATTGCTACCCGCCGGGTCGGCGGGTAGTGAAGACGTGCCCTGAGATTGAACAGTAAGAAAAATATCTTATGGTGAAATGCAACAGACTGGAATAGGAAAGTCACACTACGGGAGCCATTTAAGATTTGACCAAACAAAGCACTTTGGAACATATGTTGGAGTGAAGCCTGCAATGGTCTCCATGGGTTGGATAAGATATCAACTTAATTAATTGGTGGCTTCCGATCATAATATTCTTATTACAAGAATGTATCTCATCACTTTGATACAGAGTTAATCCCCGCTGTTGGCAAATATTCTCAAGGCTCTGCGTTCTAACACACTTAACCTGGGCTGATAGAAATCAGCATGTAGACACCTAAAAATGTTAGTGACAAAACGCATGGCTAAGATGTTTAGCTTGAAGCAGGCACCTTGACTCTGCTGTCCTTCTCAGCGGTGTTTGGAAAGATTGACTTTTACTAATAAATAAAAGAACACAATACTTAGCTTTGTATAGTTTCACACAAGCTGTGGGCTCAGACCTACAACTCTTACTCAGGAGAGTAATCCTTACAAAGGTAGCTCTGTTGAAACAAACAAGACTATTTGGGTGAGTAAAGGTTGCCAGATAAGGCCCTATATCCCAAAAGGATTTAAGTAATCCAGGGCAGCAGATGGCATATGGTATAAATTACAGGACTGTGCCAAGTCACTGTGTGACTGATTAAGTTAAAGGGTTCAGTCATGTCAGAGAAATTCAGACAAGAAGAGAGAAGTTCTAAGTGGAAATCAGAAGTGGAGGAGAGAGTTGGAAGATATAAGATCACAGCAGCTGCAAAGGAGAATGCTCTTGAAACAAAAGTGGCCAGATTGTGTAAAGCCAATGCTAGATGAATAGAGAAGGAAAAAGATGAGAGAGACACAGTATTGACAGACCATGGAGGCTGTTCAGACTAAGAGTTGGGAAACACTGATCTGTACTGTATCCTGAGCCATTCACTGGAGTACAAAAATGCCTTCTCTCTAATGGATTTTACCCTCAACACCCCGGAGAAGTAGGGAACCATTATCCTCCTTTTACAGATGCAGTGTTGCCAGCTCTCGGGATTTTACCATAAGCATGTTTCAGTAAGAACCCCCTGCTGACTCAGTGGCGCCCACTCCCACCACTACCAGGGCCCTGGGCTGGGGCCTGGTGGAAAAGGAGGGCCTGGGATCCCGTATCTGGGCCACCACCACCCACCTTTTTGTGCATGCTGGCCCCCTTCCCCAACTGAGGCCACTGGGCCTTACTGCCCTGTGGACTGAGGTGAATCTATTGACTTTGACCATTAGTCCTCATTGCCCTACTAACAGGGGTGAGTATATTGACTCTGGCTACAGAGGCATAGATGCAAGTTACATATGCCCCACCCCTACACCCTAAGGGAGACGGGGCAGCAGGTTTGTATAATTTTTGGTGGTGCCCAGAATGGGTCCAAGTTGTACCCTCCCACGCCTCCCTAAAGGTCTGGGAGGAAGTTTGGGTGTGGGAGGCAGGAGGTGTTGGGCTCTGGGAGGGCATTTGGGTGCGGGGTGTGGGCTCTAAGCTAGGGGAAGGGACAGGCTCTGGGAGGGAGTTGGGGTGTGGGGCCTGGGCTGGGGCAGGCAGTTGGGGTGGAGGGGATGGGCTCTGGGAGGGTGTTTGGGTGAGGGGTCTGGGCTGGGGCAGGGGTGTAGGAAGAGGCTCAGGGCTGGGGCTGAGGGTTGGGGTGCAGGAGGTGAGGGCTCTGGCTGGGGGCACAGGCTCTGGGTTGGGACAGGGCCAGGGATAAGGAGCTTGAGGTGCAGACAGGATGCCCTGGGGCTAGCGCCAGAGAGAACGACTCCCCCCAACCCTCTCCCCCACTGCTGCTGCCCCTCACCATAGCCTCACTGGGGGTGGGGGATGGGGCTGTCCCTTGCCCAGCATGGGGCAGAAGCAGTGACTATGGGCAGAGGGGTGCAGGGTGTCACTATACTCACCCAAGCCCCAGATGCTCAGGTCCAGGAAACCTCCTCACCTCCCCTGTGGTGAGTGGATGCTGGAGTGGGAGGGGAGCTAGGGGGAAAAAGTGGGCACACGGCGTGCTCAGGGGAGGAGGTGGAGCGGAGGTGAGCTGGGCGAGGGGGCAGGGAGCTGCCGGTAAGTGCTGAGCAGCCACCAATTTTTCCCCGTGGGTGCTCCAGCCCCAGAGCACCCATGGAGTCGGCGCCTATGGGCAGGATCACAGGGTCAGACACTCAAGGAAGCCCCAGCAGCTGCTCAGGTGAGTGAGGTCCAGAGATCTCTTCCCACCTCTCCTCCCGGTGGGTGCCGGGGGAGGGGAGGGCTGCCAAACATGTGTGCACTTCCTCCCCTCCTCCCATGCAGCAGAAGCCAGCTGCCTCAGCCTGCTCTTGTGCTGTAGCAACCGCCTGCTTTCAATCAGGCAGGGACGCTCCGGGGCCCGGGGGAGGCGCACAGAGGGGCGGCAGGTGGGGGCCAGGGGACGCTCCAGGCAGGCCCAGGGGCGGGGGAGGCCCAACTCCAAACATTGGTGGAGCTGGCCGGGTCCCCGTAGGGTGACCAGAAGGCAAGTGTGAAAAATCGGGACGGGGAGTGGGGGGTAATAGGAGCCTATATAAGAAAAAGCCCCAAATATTGGGACTGTCCCTATAAAATCGGAACATCTGGTCACCCTACCCCCAGCCCTGAATATTGCTGGAGCCCAGGCACCACGGGCCCATGTAACTCGCTGTCCCTGAAGGGAGATGGGGCGCACTCGCCCCGCACTGGAGGGGGTCTCTCCAACCCTGTCACAACATCTCATGATGTTTTAAGACAGTCTCATCATTTTTGGAGTTGTGGCTCATGACTTCTGAATGTGTGGGGCTGACAATGCTGCAAATGGGGAATTCAGGCACAGGACAGATTACGTGACTTGCTTATGGTTGTGCAGGAAGCCTGTGGCGGAGTCCAGGTGGACTGAGGGGCCAGTCTAGTGCCACATGCACTAGGCCAGTGGTTCTCAACCATTGTGGGCCGCCGATACAGCTCTGTGTGTTATATGGGTTGCATCCACACAATAGATATACTACCTGCATGGCCCTGAGCATGTCACATGGGCCATAGCTGTGTGCTGATTGGACTGGAAGCGGCCTACGGGCTGAGAACCACTGCACTAGGCCACCCTTCCCTCCCAGTGGAGGGTGATATGGCTGTGACTCTTGATACACACAAGACAGGCGGCAGCACTCTGTTCTGGAGTCTGAAGGGCTAGGGTTGGAATGGTAAATCTTCAAGAGTGGTGTACACAGGCTGGCTTGCAATCCATATCAGGCAGAGCTAATACATGACTGTTATGAGACTCTATAATCAGAGAGCTGATCGCGTTTTAATTAAAGAGCTACTCCACTATCGATAGGAACTTGGAAACTGCAGTCCCCACCAAACATCTGACAGCTGGGCAGAGGTAAATTAAACATGCCCAACAATCACCAATTGTACATTCCCTCCCGCCCCAGCCAAAAAACATCTTCTCGGAGAAGTAAATCCAGGGAAAGCAGAATGCAGGGCCTGGTAGTTTGTTCAGGGATGCAGCTCTCTGATATGAAGAGTGTGGGTGTCTGTATATACGTATTAAGTACTTCCTCCTCTAGACAACTAATCCGATTAGCAGCTTTAGGAAACTTGGAAATGTTATAATTCAGGGGGTCCCATTCATAAAATGTCTTGGGCTGTTTCTGCACAGAAGTCGCATTCTTCCCACTAGAAAGAAAAAGCCTAGAACAGGACTCTCCCCCAATAGAGTCCCCCTCGCCAGTTTGCTGTCATTCACCCTCCTAAAGCGGACCACCCTCTTTCAATTCCCACAAGGGAGGAGCAAGCCCAAAATACAAAGAATCAGCCCCTTCACCCACTGTAAAGAACCCACAGCATGTCAGATTTGTAACACTTTGGGGTGGATACAGACAGGCTTCTACGTGCTCAGCACAGGAGCAAAACAAAATAAGCCCACTAGAAAACACAAGATTTACTAATCTGCAGTAATGGGGATGCAGGGATTAATGAATGTTGAGGTGGGTGGGGCCTATGGAGTGATGTCACACTCCCCATTGGCCAATCCTGGAGTGCTCTGTCGTGCATTGGCCCTGCCCCTTGTAATAAACAAATGGAACACAGCAGAGCTGGTATAAGACTGGTCTTTATTATCAGGTCCCAGTCACTTGACATGAGTTGAAAGTCACAACAGACCAGTACTCCTGTCACATGACAGACAAGGGTTACAGAAGGTCCACACCACTGTCACCTGGCCAGGATCAGCATCCACTAACTGCAGTGACTATTGTCACATCCCCCCCCCCCTTTTTTTTTAATCAAATGCAAACAGCACAATATCAATAGAAAAGCCCACAATCAGACACTAGCACAGTCAATTGCCACATGTGCTTTGTTCCTCTAATACCTTAGCAGCATCTAGCCCAAGCAGCTTAAAAATAGGGTTGTGGAGAACAGAGTCTCCACCTTCTCCAAAATCTACTTGCCATCTGCCCAGGTTCACCACTTACAATGGTTTGCTTTGCAAGCAAACCCCCAGTCATGCCTCACAGCAGGAATGCTCTTCTACCAATCGGTAACCTCAACTTAACATGTTGAGTAATAAGGAGAAGGAGGATAGGGACATTGACTGGGAGAAATTGACAAGATGGATACTATTCCTGCTATGCTGCAGTACTAAGTGCCCGCCTAACAGTCTAACTAGGTATGTTGGTGGCAGAAGGGTGGGGAGGGGAGTGGAGGAGAGGCATGTTCTGCCTCCACCACTCAGTACAACTGGGCTGGGGGCGGGGAAATAGATGTGAGTGGGCTGTAGGGGGCACAGTTTGGCTCTGGGGGGTAGGGGGCAGGGCCGGCTCCAGGCACCAGCCGACCAAGCACGTGCTTGGGGCGGCACCTTGGAAGGGGCGGCCAATCTTGGGATGGCGGGGGGCGCTCGGGGTTTTTTGTTTTTTTGGTTCGGTGGGGCAGCGCTTCAGGTTTTTTATTCGTTTGTTTGTTTTTGTTTCAGCAGCACGGCACTTGGGGGGGCGGAGGCTTCGGCGGCGCTGCGCTGCGGGGGGCAGAGGCTGGCTCGGCATGGCGCGGCACTCGGGGTTTGGGCGGCCCGACGCGGCGCTCGGGGGTTGGGAGGCCCGGCGCAGCGCTCGGCGGGGGGTTGGGCGGCACGGCACAGCGCTGGGGGAGGGGGGTTTCGGTGGCCCGGTGTGGCACTCGGGGGGTGGGGGGGTTTGGTGGCGTGGCGCTCGGGGGCGGTGTTACGGCAGGGCAGCGCTCTTTTTTTTTTTTTGCCTGGGGCGGCAAAAAAGTTAGAGCCGGCCCTGGTAGGGGGTGTGAGTGTCTGGGCTGGGGGGGGCCATGGCTGGGCTCTGGGGGGAGGGGTGTGTCTGCCCCTCCCCCTGGATGGGCTCTGCGGGGTAGAAGGGTGAGTGTCTGTCCCTGCCCCAGCTGGGCTTGGGGAGAGGGCAGAGGAGGACCTGGGTTGTCATAGGGGTTTCTTTAACTCTCTACTCCTGGGGGAATTTTTGTGTGTGTCTGTGTTGTTACAGACATACTCACTGACAGGTATTTTTAAATAAATTACCAAAATAATTGAAACTGGCATGATTATATAGGGTTATTTTGACAAATAAAATCTGCAGAATTTTAAAACATTATGTGCAGAATTTTTTGGTGCAGAATTTCCCCAGGAGCGACCTCTCTCTTGCAATGGCACGGAGCTCCCCACAAGCAGTAAGGACTGAAAACAGCCAGGCTTGTGCTGGAGTGCCGAGGTGCCCCCGTTTTAGAAGAGCAGGCGCTTGGAGACTACAGCGATAAGGGCCACACAAGGGGAGAGATGGATCTGGAACTGATCATCAGCTGTATGAGATGGTCCAACTTCAGCCTTCCTGCAGGCTTCGCTGGGGGAATTGCCGCATTGAGACATGCACACTGCAGAAATGGCACATTAAGAAATGTGGAGGGGGCAGCGTCATCAGGAGAAGATGATGTGAGGAAAGCAGGGATGTGCACGGGCCTGATAAGGAGAAGAATTGTGTTTAGGAGACTTGGGTGTAGGAATTGGGGAACCCTTTCCCCAAGTCTCTGAGCTCAAGGATTTCTCCCCCATGCCCCTCGGGGAACCTTCTGAGCACAGACACCCAAGCCAGCATGCGGCCACAGAACCTGTAAGGAGCAATGAGAGTTGGGGTCAAGTCACCTACCAATGAGAATTCTTGACATGAATCCCATCTCGTGCCACTCACTCATTCCAGCCAGCAGTATTGTGACACACACATTAGCTGTAGAGCAAAATTGATGACTGTTTGAGCTAATTCTGACCCACATAAGCTATTCAAGTTGGCCCCATCTGTCTTCTTATATAAATCATAATATAAGCCATGACCACTCGGTGCGGCAATCTCTCCCCCTTTAGTGCTGTCTAGGCTGCCTAAAGGTTACAAGCTGCTACAAAGTTAACTAAGTATCAGAGGGGTAGCTGTGTTAATCTGGATCTGTAAAAAGCGACAAAGAGTCCTGTGGCACCTTATAGACTGAAGTTAGCTAAGTGAGCAGGGATTTTTAGCTCAGGCAGTGGAGGCTCATGTATTAGGATCCAGAGGTCCCAGGTTCAATCCCCGTTGCTGACAACCCACCCGCAAGCACTGACGTTAAACAAGAACAACTGTTAACTGAACTGAATTACAACCAAACTTCGAGGGTAGCCTCTGCACATAAGACTACAATGATTTAATTATACGGAAAGTGTGAAGAAGCTACATTATTCCATTAAGATTGTCGAGGATAAAAAAGTGACTGTGAGGGCTAAATCTCAAATGATCCATTTTTATAAATGACTGAGTTCAAACTAATTAACAGATCTACTTGTAAGTGTTGTGGGACATTCATTCTGCACTCTACAAGTAAGGGCTGTACATTTGCGGAGGATATTCTAGTTTTCATACATGACAAAGAGGCTGAATCTCGGTTTAAGTGCAAAAGCTGAGCTCAGTCTTGACCGAGCTTTCATAATGGTGCAGAATCCAATCCTTCTCTGATTGGAATAAGCGGCAAAACTGCCCATGCATTTCAACGGCTGCGGGATCATGCCAATCCTTAGCAAATGAGATTGAGGGGCTGCTTCTTCAGATCTACTCTTGCAATAAAGCCAGTGTAAATAAGGCATTGTCTCTCATATTGTCTGCACATACCTGTAGTGTGTCTTGTATTCTCATCCAAATGCTTTGTTAAATCAATAGTTCTGTCTATCTGAAACAGCTTCAAGTCCTCTTCGTCTAAAGCAATATCTCCCCAGAAGGCAGCTGGAGACAAAGGCAAAATAAATTACAGTTAGTTCAGCTCTGTTTTGGAAGGCAAGTGTCAGTCCTATAAAGGACTGTATATGATCCACATTGCAACCAGAATTACCCCTGCAGACTGAAAGATGGCAGGGACTGGGAAAAGGTCATAAATGACACTAGCTTTTCAAATGGGGCTGGAACCGTCAGACTAATAGAGGCCAGATACGTTTAAATTAAGCCACTTTTGCTGAATAACCAGAATGGAGTCAAAGGAACTGAATAGCTAGGATTCCTCATGCCCTCCTTTGTTTTATTGCTGGCTCCAAACCAGGGGCTTAAGTGGTACAATTCGCCCTTTATCCACATCTCACTCTACAACTGGGGCAATTAACCGGCATTTCCCCCAGCTAAAAAAGGAAAACGTCAGCCAGTTTGCAGCTCAGATTTAGATTTGAACTGTGTGTTAACAACTTGCACCAGATACTGTAAAGTGACGCTGTAGGGGGAGTTTTGTAATTGGATCCGGCTTGCAATTTCTAGAGAGTTTTAATTTTGTTAAAAGCCTGGAGTTTAAGACAAGTGCCATAAAAATAATAAAACAGGACAGATCCCTCAACGTTTGTGACATGGAGAAATAAAGCCTATGAAATCCTTTCCATGGAAAAAAATGACAGCCAGATTAGGCTCAAGATGACTTTGTGGTGTACAGTTACTGTTTTCGGAATTTCAACGAAAGGAACACACAGATAATGAGAAGAGGTTGATCAAACACAAATGGCTTTTTTAAAGAGAACACAGGTTTTGAATAAGATTTGTTAGTATTTGCATGGAAGTTTGTGTATGTTAATGATAAAACAAAAGGTTAAATAAGAAAATGAGGCAAATTCGTCCCAGCTGTAATTCCACTAAAGTCAAGAAGTTATACAAGGGATGAACTTGACTTACTGTCTCTAGAAATGCTGAATTCTCCCCCACCTCCGCTGTCAATTTAATGCAAGTGTTTGCATCATTGAAAAAGGTTCCCTGCAGCATGGGAAACATGAACAACGAAACTGTGCTAGTGCCCAGAGGACATCATTCTTAACTGACCACTCCAGCTTTGCTGCCAAGACCACATGAAATGCAAAAAGGACCCAAACATTAGAATGAGTGAAAAGATACACAGCAAAAAACATTTAGTTTTTTAAATATAAAGTGTTAACTTGGGTAAGGGATTTCCCCCCAAAGACAATGTTTATATTTTAAATCTCCCTTTAAAATGTAAGGTCGAGGGGGAAAAGCCACACAGCTGAAAATAAAGGGAATTCCCTGAGCCATCAGAATGGCCAAGGAACAAGAGGACAGAAATCATGCAACGAGACACAGAAATGTGTGACTGACTTTATTTGATTAACAACCAGTAGCGGTTCACATCTATATAGCACCCCCTTCCATCCCAAAACCCTTAAACTTGCACACGGCTACTTCTGGGGTCAGAGAGCAGCAACCAAACTGCTCAGGGCATATCAGTGGGAGGAGAAGCTGTTCTGTCTAAACCCTTTCTTATAGGAAAGTCCCACAGAGCAGAGAGGACTTGAGACTCTAAAAGCTGCAATGAGACATCCTGACCCCCTATGCTGTGTGGAGCTCAGGATGTGTTGTCCCCTGTTTAGATTTGAACCTGTGACTGCACTGAGTCTAGGACCAACTCCCGCTCTCACTGATGTCAGTGGGACCATACTTGTAAGGCAAGCAGAAGTTGGCTGCTGGTGATTAGACCATTAAGCTAACCCCCCTCTCTTAATCAAAGGGAAATTTAACTGCACTATGGGTGGTTGCTGGCCTCTGCACCAGCTGCCCTGTAAGCTGAGATCAAAAGCTGTCCCCAAAGGGAGATGATCTCTCTCTCCCCGTTATCACAAACCACCAGACACAGCATCCCAGTTTGCCCCCTTCCCCTGGCCAAAATCATCTCAGACTCCGCCCTGTGGAGCTGTCAAGCATTTCCTGACTCGGCCACAGATTCGCTGTGTGAGTTCCTTCACCTGTGTCCCAGGCCCCACCCTGCCCCGCCCTGTAACACTGTGATAAAATGACATTTTTCAGCCAGCACTAGAGGGGATGTAAATATTTTCCACAGATTTCACACATTTTTTTGGTTTGTTTCATTCAAAAATTTTCCTGGATTTTTCATTTTTGAGTAAACGATTCAATATGAAAGTTGTCAGGGGATTGGTCTTCTCCTGGCCCTTTTTCCAGTGGAGAAAAGGGGAAGAGCCCAAGGTGTGGGGCAGGTGGGGGAGGAACCAAAATAAAACCAAACCTGAGAACAAATTTTTTGTTTCCAAACAAAATGACAATGTAATTAGTTGAGAAATCAAGGTAAGGAAACCAAAATTTCAGTGAGAGTGTTTCAAAAAAAAAACAAAACAAAACAAAAAAAAAAACCCATTTTCGTCTCTGTTCCTTTCCTTTGTAAGCTACATACCACAGACTCAATCAAACGGGTCACAAGCGACAGAATCTCATCTACACCATTTGCTAGTCCTTATTATTTGTGTTTCAGTGGTACCTAAGAGTGCCAGTCATGGCCCACGACCCCATGGTGCTAGGTGCTGTACAAACACAGAATGAAAAGACAACCCCTGTCCCAAAGAGCTAACACGCTAAGTAAATACAATGCCTAGCACAGCATAAGCAATGTGTAACCAACTAGAACAGTGTCAAATCACAGCCAGTCAAGCAAGCTTTGCTGCAAGGCCAACAAGCAGAGCTAGCTGGAACTTACAGAAAACTTTGAAGTTGCTCCTTGTAACACAGATCAGCCCACAAAGTCAGACATCACGAACAGAGTGAATGTCCATCCTCAGGATGAAGGACCGGAGCCCAGAGTCATCAAAGCACCGGACACACAAGCTTTCGGCACAGCTCACCAGAGTGCTCCCAGATTGCTCTGCCCAATGCAGCTCAGCAATCCATCCTGTTCCAGTCCTGCCATCCTGGGGCAGACCAACGGCCCATCCCATCAGGTATCTCCTCTCTCTGGCAATAAAGAACAATGCATGCTTCACAGAAAGTGAACAACTACAAAATACAGCTATTCTACTTAGATGGTCAGATCCCTGGGGGGACGGGCCCCAATCCTTAACTGAGGCCTTTCCTGTCCTCAGCTGGTAATTATCTTATTCCACAAACGAGTAAGTGGATGAAGGATGGGCTTGTAGCCAAAGCTCTAGACAAGAACTTGGGAGACTTGGGTTCAATTCCCAGCTCTACCACAGACTTCTAGCGTGACCTCGGCCAAGTCATTTTAATCCAGGTGCCTTAATTCCTCACCTGCATAATGGCGCCAATAATTCTGTCTTGCCTGTTTACACTGTAGGCTCCTCCCGATAAGGACTGTCAGGATCTATGTTTGTATAGTGCCTTCCACAGTGAAACAGCTTCAGTCTCAGTTGGGGTCTCTACCCAGCACAAATGAAGAAAACAAGATGTCTAGCCTTTGCAACGTGTCTCTTAGATACTGTACTGGCAGAAGCTGTGATTCGTATAAATTGTTCATCTTTTTTGGAATATCACTAAATCACTTGGAACAGTCCAACATCCTGCGTTAGAGAGTTCCACAGGGGAGTTCTTAAGCCACAAAAAAAAGACATTCCTTGTGCTCCATGTCTCCTCTCTTTAGCCATTCTTAGTATTTGTTTGTTTCAATTTACTCTGCTGCTCTACTTCAAAACCTCAAACAATTTTCTTTTATCTACTTGAAATTGCCTTTCAATTACAGCAAGCACCCTCATTCTTTGTTTATAGGAGCTCCTGGGGAGCCTAGTCCACACCACTCTTTATTTTAATACCTCCCCCCTTACATGGGCACTTTTCATCCATACTGTACAGCTCAAAGGACACAAGTAACATCCCCATTTTACAGATGGGAAAACCGAGGCTAAGGTCTTGCCCAAAGTCACATAGCAGGGTTAGTGCTAAGAACAGACCTAGGCCCTCTGACTCCCAATCCCTATCCACTGAACCACAATTTTATTCACCTCTACTCTATTTCCACCCTCTTTTCCAACCAAACAACCCTATCTTCCCCCCCAATTTCACGAAACATATGGAGGCCCCTAATGGCTCCAATTATTTTCATTGTCTCTTTCTCAAGAACTTTCCTATTTCTGCTGTGTGTTGTTTTGTCTCTTAGAGGAGGCAATCAGCACCAATCACGAGATTCAAGATGAAGCCAGGCCATGGATTTACATAACACCGCTGTTGCATTTTCCATTTCTATATCCCCAGGCAGAAGTTCCTCCAGCCCCAGTGACAGGGCCACCCGGGGGGGGGGGGGAAGTGGAGCAATTTGCCCCAGGCCCCGGGCCCCGCAGGGGCCCCCATGAGAGTTTTTCGGGGCCCCTGGAGCGGGGTCCTTCACTCGTTCCGGGGGCCCCGGAAAACTCTCGCGGGGCCTGGGCTAGGGTTACCATAATCCAGCAAGCAAAAAAGAGGACGGGAGGAGCCCCGCCCCTGTCCTGCCCTAGCC